>NC_068913.1:37232196-37535227 GCF_023091745.1 Budorcas taxicolor | reverse complement strand
GGAATCTGCCTTAAACATTCTACAAGTATAAATGATAATTCTAATTCTTCATCAGTTTCCTGCATTCAATTCAGTGAGACTTCTACTTTCTCCCTCCAATTACTTCCTTTCCACTGACTTCCATAATTGCAAAGTTTTCTCAGTACCCCAAATCTTCTCTTGCTCATATCCTTGCATTCGTGCTCATATCCTTGGTTTTCTCTATTCCCAAACAATATCTTCTATTTTAATTATTTGTTGCTGTATAGTCCCACATCCACCTCTACTGCCACCACTTTTGTTCTGTAGTTGATGATGGACAGGGAGGCCTGGCGTGCTGCAATTCCTGGGGTTGCAAAGAGTCGGACATGACTGAGCGACTGAACTGAATTGAACCTCATTTTACTATCTTTGGTGTAATGGCCCTTCTCTCTTTGTCCTCCTCCTTACTTCCCTTCCTATTATTATCATTTATCTCTATAAAAAACAAAGATATGATTCTTGTTAAGATTAGGGAATTAGTAAAAGGAATCCAAAAGATACAACTTTCCAGTTATAAAATAAGTAACTTTTGGAGATGTAATGTACATTATGATGACTATAATTAATAACAGTTTATTGAATATTTGAAAGTTGCTAAGAGTAAATCTTAAGTTTTCATCACAAGAAGGAAAATTCTCTATAGGTATTGACAGAAGTTAGCTAGACTTATTATGGTGATCATTTCACAATATATACAAGTATCAACTATTATGTTGTACACCTGAAACTGGTGAAATGTTATTTATCAATTATACCTTAAAAAAAAGACACACAAAAAAAGAATTAAACCTGTCAACAGATGAATGGATAAAGAAGGTAAAGAAGATGTGGTATACTTATACAAAATGGGATAATACTCAGCCATTAAAAAAAATGAAATAATGTCATTTGCAGCATTATGGATGGAACTACAGATTATTATATGAAGCAAAATGTGGAACCTAAAATACTACACAAATGAACAAATCTGTGAAACAGAAACAGATTCACAGATGTGGAGAACAGGTTGCCAAGGGCAAGAGGGGTGGGAGATGAAAGGACTGGGAGTCTGGGATTAAGAGATGCAAACCAGTATATACAGGATGGATAAACAACAAATTCCAACTGTATAGCACAGAGAGCTATATTCAATAGCTATATTGAATATATCTGATTAACTTTGCTATATAGCATAAATTAATGCAACATTGTAAATCAATTATACTTCAATAAAATAAAAAACTGAAATAAAAAATTAAATAATAGATAACTTCAAAATAGTTTCAGGAAACATTCACAGCTTTTCAGTCCCATCAACCATCTCTTCTGATGTTCTGGGCATTCATCATCCAGGAGGTCGGCAACCCTTCCCTATAATCCCTGCAGGCCCAATGGGCAGAACAGCATTCAGTATATCATAGGACCTAAAAGCTGCTCATCAGTAACAAGTTAAACCAACACAAGTTTCCTACTTTGTAAATCTCTTCTCATAGCACTAAGAACAGCATGCTAGACAAATAAAAGCTGAATACATATTTCTCACATTTATTGTCTTAGCAATACTGCTGACTTCTTCTGAATATTCCACTGGTAAGGAAAAAATAGAATAATCTCTTAAATGAGTGGCAATATGATGACATTTGCCATCCCAAGACTGGGAAATACAATTTATACTTAACTTTAAAGCCATACTATTTTGTTACCTGAAGAGATAACTAAGCTTTTCTGCTGGTAAAATCTAAGGAGTCATTCTCAAACCAAGTTATTGCCACAAAAACCTCACAATATTCAAGGATATGGTCCTGCCTTGCACAAGTGTTAAGAAGTTAACAGTAATCACTTAGTTGGGGATATTCTAAGTTTGTTTACTCTATTAATAGGGTTCTCTCTTGGTCAATGGATCACATTGTTGTGTAAACAAATGGATCTGGAGGTTTTGACTAAAGAAATGTTTTAAAAGTGTTTTTCCCTTTTGTTTATGTTGTCACTGCTTGAATGATGCTGAGAGATACATAGATAGCCGCAAGGAAATCTCTACCCAGGCCTCCTCCACTAAAACCTAATATTTATGGGTTTTAGTGGGAATGGGAAATGCTGTGTGCCTGCTTAAATAGCAGAGTTAAGTTATTCTGCCATATGGTGAAGTAAGTTCCTATGTTAACTGGAAAACTGTAGAAAATTATGAAAAAAACCTGACCTGTTGGAAGGCAGCAGGGCAAAAGGAAAAAGAAAAAAAAAAGGCTTTCACCATTCCTTCCATTAAATAAATTCATTCAGGAGGTCTTTTTTGTTGTTAGAAACTCTAAATGCTGTATGACCTTAAACACAAAAATAATCAAACTAATATCAATATGCTAAAAATTTTGGAGAGACATATTTTAACCAAAAGAAAAACTATTTTTTTCAGCAAAAGAAGTTAGCATTACAATCTAACCCCTTTCTATTATGTTCATAGACAGTATTTGGCTTAGTCATTAAAAAATAGGCTATAGGAGAAAGACTGCCAACTTGAACTCCAGCTTAGCAACTGACAAGTTCTAAGACCTTGACTGAATTACTCAACTTCTCTCTACCTCAGTTTATTTATCTTTAAAAAGCACATAACAATAATAACACATCCCTCACATTAAAACATTGTGAATATTTTTAAAAATCAAGTAGAGCATGGAATAATGTCAAGGACCACAGCATAATAAATGTCAGCTATTATTATTATTATATACGCAATAAGTCCTAGAGATCTAACACAGTGAGGAACTCTTTCAAATGTATTTTATATATTGAGCTACATAACTTCCAAAACAAATCTGAACGAACAATCCAGAGTTTCTTATCTACTCAAAAGCAAAGGCAAAAAAATCAAAAGTGCAAAAATCACTAACCATTGAGCCAGTGGTGTTCTGAAATGTCAGTTCTGATGTAATGGTCATGAGTAGGCCCAAGGGACCGCGTGAATGCAGTATCCTTGCCAAGGAAATCAGAAGCTGTTCCAGAGTAGAGGTACTCATCTGCAAGGGAGAAAAGAATACACAGGACTTCTAAGAGTTTACCAGCAGACACTACTGAAACAGACCAATTTCACAACATGAAACCAAAGATGCTTACTGCTTACATCAGAATATATTGTCTTATAAATTTCCCCTTCAGATTTTGAAAAATCTGCTCAGCTGAAGAAAAGATAACTCAATAAACTTTGGTAAGCTGATTCCAAATACTTGAATATAAAAAAGGCCAAAGTCTCCTGAATTAATAATTACACATGCATTTAGCTTCTGTTATCTTCTTTCCCTCTCCTCACAAATAATTCAAAGATATGTCATAATTAGGAGTCGCTCTTTGTCACACCACACACGCACAAATTTAAAAAGTAAACATCATAATGAAGAATGGACTGTGTAATTAGTGTTTACTTAACCAACAGAGCCTCAGTGACCACAACTTTTCTTTGCCTAACCTCTGCTGAAAGGGAGCTTTCAGCACTAAAGTCATACTTTGTAATTATAACATGTTGCATTCCTTGTAGCTAATCATGTTTCTAATAGTTCTGATAAACAGGAATTTCTGAAAAGGGAAAGATGTGGTCATTCAGTTCAGTTCAGATCAGTCACTCAGTCGTGTCTGACTCTCAGTCATGTCCGACTCTTTGCGACCCCATGAATCGCAGCACGCCAGGCCTCCCTGTCCGTCACCAATTCCCGGAGTTCACTCAAATTCACGTCCATTGAGTCGGTGATGCCATCCAGCCATCTCATCCTCTGTTGTCCCCTTCTCCTCCTGCCCCCAATCCCTCCCAGCATCAGGGTCTTTTCCAGTGAGTCAGCTCTTCGCATGAGGTGGTCAAAGTACTGGAGTTTCAGCTTTAGCATCATTCCTTCCAAAGAACACCCAGGGCTGATCTCCTTTAGAATGGACTGGTGGATCTCCTTGCAGTCCAAGGGACTCTCAAGAGTCTTCTCCAACACCACAGTTCAAAAGCATCAATTCTGCGGCACTCAGCTTTCTCCACAGTCCAACTCTCACATCCATACAGGACCACTGGAAAAATCATAGCCTTGACTAGATGGACATTTGTTGGCAAAGTAATGTCTCTGCTTTTCAATATGCTATCTAGGTTGGTCATAGCTTTCCTTCCAAGGAGTAAGTGTCTTTTAATTTCATGGCTGCAGTCACCATCTGCAGTGATTTTGGAGCCCCGCAAAATAAAATCTGACACAGTTTCCACTGTTTCCCCATCTATTTCCCATGAATTGATGGGACCAGATGCCATGATCTTCATTTTCTGAATGTTGAGCTTTAAGCAAACTTTTTCACTCTCCTCTTTCACTTTCATCAAGAGGATTTTTAGTTCCTCTTCACTCTCTGCAATAATGGTGGTGTCATCTGCATATCTGAGCTTATTGATATTTCCCCTGGCAATCTTGATTCCAGCTTGTGCTTCTTCCAGCCCAGCATTTTTCATGATGTATTCTGCATATAAGTTAAATATACCAAACTTCTTTGTCCTGTTATTTGTGTAAAGTGGATAACCATGTCTTACCAGAGACAGGGGAGAGAGAAGAGAAGAGAAGGAGGGGTGCCAGAGGCAGAGAGAGGTGGGGAAGGAGATGGAGAGTGGAAAGTATGAGGAAGAGAGGGCAGAGGAGTTTAAGATGAGGGAGAGGAGTGGAAGAAAGGACAGAAGGGAGACAGGTGGGAGAAGGGGAAAGAAAAGGTTGCAAGGGCAAGAGAGGGGAAATGGGAGTGGTGGTCCATGTTCCTGATGCAAGTTAGCACGTTGTTGGGGGTGGGGTATGGCAGGAAGAATGCAGTCCCCATAGTAGAACATGTTGTCCCTTTAGAAGCTAAGCTTCTGTTTCAATAAATCTTTATATTCAACTACTTTGGTTTACACTTAATAGACTAAAATTTTAAAAAATAGCTAAATCTCTACAGAGCATTTAGATTTGTTAAAGCCAATATAAGAACAACTACAATCACTAAAACTCAATTCTTTCCAAAACATATCTTTAAAATTCTGCCTTTGCATAAGTGATTCAGATATTTTCAAAAATCTTCCAATTACATCTACTGAAATAAGACTTTTAGTGAACTATGTGAGACAACCAATCTAACTATTCATAACAATCGTCAGTTTCCAAAGATGGGGGGGCGGGGAGATACACACACACATAAACATAAAAGAGATAAACTCAGTTATGTAGACTACAACTATTTTTTCTGGGGGGGTGGGGCACACAGTGCAACATGTGGGATCTTATTCTTTGACCAGGAATTGAACCTGCACCCTCTGCAATAGAAAGGCAGAGTGGTAACCACTGGACCACCAGGGAAGTTCCCAGTTATATAAAGTAAATGTAGACATGGTACTGATTCCATCTCTTAAAAAATATAGTGCAAGACAATATTTCATTGTGGGGCAAATTTTTAAAAATAGAAGAACCAAACAACATCATCAGTAGAGACATAAAGGAAATACACCATTAATTTGAAATATAAAACTGCAAACATTCATTTTGCCAGGAAAAAAAAAAGTATATTTCAACATAAAAGTTGGATCTCTATATCCAGGTTTTAAAACCATCTTCATTGTACTTAAATTACTTAGAGGTTCAGGGGTCACCAATGTCTACAGTCTATTGTTAAAGGTGTGTCAATTCCATTTAGCGGATCAGTCACAAATCATCGACCTCACTTTCTGAGGATAATGACTGAACATTAGTCACATAATTTTCAAAACACACACACTTTCACTTCAAAGAAGAGCACTGGTTCTCACAAAGTGAAAATTAAAATGTCATGGTGTGTCACTCTTGATAGTCTATTCAAACACCTGATGGACAAGCTAAATAAAAAGAGACTAAAGTCATGAACAAAACCAAGACAAAAGTAGTCCTTATAATGGCTGAAACTTAGAGGTCAGAGGTCATGTTGATAGTCTTCAGAAAAGACTTCAGACCACACAGTACCACCTTCTTTAAACATGATGTTCCCCCCATAAGAGAATTTATGATGTATGCAAAGCAAGAGAAAACTGAATGTGCCAGCAAAAATTTCACATTTCTATTAATACAATCAGGTTATGGTGAAATTGAGGAGTTACAACATTCTATTGTCTGTGCTCTATAGTTTGATTTATTTGTCTTATTAATTTATCCACTTACATCTTATTATTACTTCTCCCACTCAAATATTCAATATATTTTATCATATATTATGTTCAAGGAACTGCCAAATTTAACTGCCATAATGAACCAAATAGGGATATATAAGCTAAATATAAGAAAATCTGAGTTATCTATATGTAAAATTATAGCACACATGAATGTCTTTTGCATTAAACACATTTCAGCCTTTTCAATCTGAAGTTCATTTAAAATGTAACTGTGCAGACATTAAGGATTACTGGAGACTCATTTTATGGATAAGGAGCTAAATACAGAGAGACGTGACACTAAAAAACTACCACCAAACAGTCAGTGGATGATTAATCCAAAATAATCTTTAACTCACTAAGACAGTGTGGTTGAATCTACACACATCTTTTTAGAAAAACACCTAAAAGCAAGAAGTATCCTTTGCTGCTCTTACCTGTCATTACTGAAGCAAAAGGCTGCTGAGGATCAAAGGGACATTTCAGTCTGCCAGACTCCAAATTGTGTGTGTCTAGTTTGAAAATAACTTCCTGTTAAGAGAAATATTAACACAAGTGTGATTTTTTTTAAATATCAGAATTATCAAGAACGTCGGAGATAGGAACTAAATTCTAACTCATTAATTCAACAAAAACTGAACATATAGCATGCACATCAAACTGTGCTTCTTAACTCTTCCACAAATATTATTTCTGTCAAGACTCAATTCCCATGTTTTGATCTCCATTTGCCCTAAGTAGTAATTATAATAATGAATGAATTTTTCAATGCCTTCATCAATTCATTTAGCCTGGACCACTATCATCATCAAAATCGCTATCAAGCAATCCTATTTCTTAAGTCTACTAACTAATATTGAGTCTAATAAGCCAGTTTCCTCCTCTAAGAAATAAATTTAATAATCATACTTTCAGAACTATGATGGTCTATCTACCTAAGCATCTGCAACTATACCATATTACTTAAGCCTTATGATATTTTGTAATTTTAGTGACATAAAAGTGTTGTAAGGCAGGCAGTTCATTTTCAGAGCTATTGATACATGTGGGCCAAAAAAATTCCAACGTAGTATTTTCACTATTATGAAAACACTATGCACATTAAAGCCACACAGTTATTTTGGCAGAAACATTTATTTTTATAATAGTGGCCACGGACAGAATGGCATTGCCAGACTTTTAATGGTCAGGGGAAAAAAAAAATCTTAGGTTGAACTTTCCAAGAAAAATATGAATGTATGATGAATATGGCCCCATGAGTTTGAGTGTTTCATAACAGTGACAACACTACCATCCAGCAAAAAGACTGATGATTCAGCCTACAAATGCACTAGCAAAATTCAGCATTTCTGACATTCTCTCTAGAAGGCATATCTACAGAGTTATATCAGAACACACATGCAATTAAAAGGAATCATTCAGTGCCACTTATCTAGAAAGTAAGCAAAGAAGCAAAAGGGAGAGAAAAAAATTGATTATTTGGATTATTATTTTTGTATGATGTGACATTTCATGTCTTTTTCTTTTAGACAATACTAACAGTAACTACTGCCTTATTTAAAAAATAGCAATACTAATTTAAATAGCATGAATAATGATTGCTATTTAATAGTTTTAAGAAAATAGGCTTTAATACCTTAATTGTATTTAATGTTAATACATACTAACCATGAGCAGGAATTTCATGTACATTATCTGATTGAATTGTCACCATAAATGTAAACACATGGCTACTTTATGAATTCCAGCTTTACAAAAGGAATATTGAGAGTAAAAGGGAGAAGGATCTTGTTCAGTATCACATAATGAATAAGAGGCAGAGGAAGAGCTTGAACTTGGGGCTGTCTCCAAAGTTCATGCTCTTAACAAATCTAACCTCAGGATTTCAAATTCATGCATTTAAAAATGTGCTGAAATTAATTTATAGACTCACCATGACCATGTAACATGATTAAGCTCAAGTATGTTTAGTTAGAACAGTTCAGCTAATGATAAGTTGTGATAGTGGCGCCTAGGCATGAAAAAAGTCCAATGAGAACACTTTTAGGGAATGTTTCCCAACTGTGGATGGGGCTAGAGATATGCCAGGAAAAAACACCTACAGAACACAGCCCTTAAGAATGTTTAAATATCATTAAGGGCACATTATTCTCCACAGGTCAAACAGAACTGTTGACTCTAAAGCCTATAATGGGATGTTGTAAAGGGAAAAAGTAAACTGAATTCTGGTGTGCCAGAAGATTATCGTAAAAAGCTAAAAAAGAAAACCCAAGAAAGTATCTGGGACAATGTCATAGTTGATGCAAAGTCCTAGATAAATCCTTATAATTGTACAGACTCCTGTTGTCAAAATGTAATATTTCATGAAATTCTCAAGATAAGCCCATAAAATTGTTATCTGTGGAAGCTAAGGACAAGGTCTCCCTTATAATCTCCTAGAGAAAGGAGAGAACAGGAAAGCAGGTTTCCTTGAGCCAGAGTCAAGGACACCAACAGGAAAATGATGTCAGAAATAAAGGCTGATACAATGGACTTCCTGAGATAAACTGAATTACATGACATTTTAACTTTTGAGACAATTTTAATGTTATAAGATTGGTCCCACCTAATTCATTACACAAAAAGCACCTGTCCAAACTACACACAGAGAAATACTGTTGAAATACAGACAGAAGAAGATAAGAATGGAAATTTTCATCATCACAACAACTAGGCAAAGTTATTGTTAATATCATATTAATTATGAATACTATTAATATTTAAATATGAGGTTTGCAGTAGCAAAGGGAGATTCCAAAGGAAAGAACATGTTTCCAAGCTAACTATTAAAAACCTATCAGGCACCCCAGTAGTATAGAGTAGATAGATAGATGGCAGACATTATTTTTAAATAAAGTTTATATACATACTTTGGAAATACTTGCCTTTTTACCTTTCTGTGTTCTTGTTGCCTAATACAGCTGAATATTAAGTGACCAGAATGGAGCAAGTGATATGCCAAAGCCCACGCAATCGTTTTCTTATTTTATTCTTAAAATAACTCTGTGAGTTACTATTATTATCATCATCCTTCTGCTGAATAAACAGAAGCTTAGAAAGTATATGCAGAAGGCCATGGAGCTGGTAAATGACAGGGGCCATAATTCAAACTCTGGCTCCCCATGTTCAAATTCTCAGTAGTTGTCAACAGCCCCTGACTTCTGTCCTGAAATCCAGATCCAACTGCCCACTTGGCATGACCTAAAGAGCATTTCTCAAAAGCAGAATGTATAAAACTAACTCACCATTTTCCCCACAAATTTGTTACTTGTCTCACCTCAATAAATAACACTATTCTCCAGCTCATTGCCAAAGATAGAAATCTGGGATTCATTTCAGCTGCTTCCTCTTTCTTCTCGTTGCCCCCAACACAAAAGAGTGTCCCCCAAGAAGGGGGACTCTACACCCTTCTCTCCTCCATCTCTGTATTACTGTTCCCCCTTCTAAGTCATCTTAGAAGCAACTTTATCTATTTGAGAATGTCATGCCTTCCCTCTGAGCTGGACAGTGAATCCTGGGACTAATAACTCATTTCATAAGTGGACAGTCTTCAGGCAGTGTTGCCATACAATTACCTGTCTTCCTGACTAGTGAAAAACTCACAAGGCTTAATACCCCTGTTCACTTATAACTTTCTCATTCACAGAAACTGTAAGTTTGATGGCCCCAGGGCTTTTTGACAGTTTCAAGCTAAGTAATTAGCTCCTTCTAAATTCCCTTTCAGTACTTGTGAGTTTTAGAAGTTAAAGAACATTATTTGCATCCCTCAGCAGGTTGGGAGTTTGGCCTTTAGCCCCAGGCCTCAAAATACATTCAAGCTGTGGGGCTATCTCATATAATTACACCCTATGCTATGAGCCACTGTTATATATTACCCTTCATCAAAGCCAGGCAAGAGAACATTACACCAGCAACAAAGAATGATGGATTCAAGTTGCCAAGTCTCCTAGTGGTTCAGAGATTTAACTATCAGGGTTGCTTTACTGTCAAACCATTGAGTCTGGGCTGGTTAGACAAGTTGGTTAAAGAGAAAAATTTATCCAGCCACAGTTATGGGTGTAATCTCTGCTTGAATCAGTTAAATCAATGCAAAGAAACCTGTACGATGAGCCCAGACTTTACTTTCAAACACACATCCAAATTTCCTTAAAATATGTGTGGTTAGTCACAAGAAGTATATACATAAACATAAGGATGACAGTGTAACCCATCAAGCTATACAAAGTAATGCTTTAGAGTACAGATTCTAAAGCTCAGATGGGCATGCTTTCTCTAGAGATAGACTGCTGCTGCTGCTAAGTCACTTTAGTCATGTCCGACTCTGTGCAATCCCATAGACGGCAGCCCACCAGGCTCCCCCGTCCCTGGGATTCTCCAGGTAAGAACACCGGAGTGGGTTGCCATTTCCTTCTCCAATGCATGAAAGTGAAAAGTGAAAGTGAAGTCGCTCAGTCGTGTCCGACACTTCGCGACCCCATGGACTGCAGCCTACCGGTCTCCTCTGATCATGGGATTTTCCAGGCAAGAGTACTGGAGTGGGTTGCCATTGCCTTCTCCTCTTCCTCCCTTGAAAAGTGAAAGTGAAGTTGCTCAGTTGTGTCTGACTCTTTGCGACCCGGTGGATTGTAGCCTACCAGGCTCCTCTGTCCATGGGATTTTCCAGGCAGTAGTACTGGAGTGGGTTGCCATTTCCTTCTCCTGAGATAGACTACTTGAGTTCAATTCCTTGCTAGGCCATTTATCAGCTGGGTAATCTTATGCATGTTATTTCATTCCACTGAGATTCTATTTTCACTAATTTGTGAACGGGAGTTATAAAGATACAAACTTCATTAACAGTGTTGTGAAATTCCAAAAAACAATCCATGTAAAGTGCCTGGCACAGTCCATGACACAAAGAAAGTACTCTAACAAATTAATGTTGATTAAACTATTGCAATATGTATGTTTCTCATTTATTGAAATGCTCATTGATAGATGGAATGCATTACTCCTAATTAATACTTCCTACATTTCCACTATGCAAATTTGGTCTGGCAGAAATAAGTCCAGTATGATAACAAGTATGATAACAACTAACTATACAATTTTAAGAAAATCATTAAAATTATCTACATTTAGTGTCTGCTATTGTAAACTTATGCAACAAGTCAAATTTGTCGGATGGGAAAAATTAAGTTATTTAGAAGATACCATTCTGTCACAAGGTCTTACAGGAAACAAATCTTTACCAACAGCAACATCATAAATAGATCTAGTTATATAGGAAGCTCAAGAGGAAATAAAGCTGTACATAGAGCCTAGAAAACAAGTACTTTCAACATTTTACACTATTAATTTTCATCATGTCACTAGAAAACTTTTAATAGAAGAAGTTTTTATTCAGTGGATAAAGCAGATAATCAAAATGGTAATAATCTATCAAGTGGTTGGAAACATAAGTTCTTAGTTCATACAGAAAATGATTCAATTTTTATATTCAAATCTACTTATTTTATGTCATAGGCAGTAAGTAATAAGCTATTATAGTAAATTGTTTTCATGCTATTTCACAATATTACCTCCTTGTAGATTCCAAGATCAATATATCCACATATTGGATGAAACGCTCCAGTTCCACACACATAAACGTGAGTTTTGTTATAGGGTTGAAGTACTCTGATGAAATTTGCACATTCTGTCTATTGGGCATAAAAAACATAAAAGCATTAGCATATAATTCAGGTATTTCAAGGTATCATTCATACCACCTGCTTTCCAAGTAGATTAATCATCAAAAATAAGTGCTAAAATAAAAAAGATTTATGAGAAATGCTTAACACCTGACTTAGCAAAGGAGACAAAACAAATTAGAAACTATGACTTGAAGCTTTTTTTGAAGTTTTATGGCTTCGAAGTAACCAGAGTACTAGAATGCACATTTCTACAGTAGGACTCAGTGGGACCTACAGAATGAATATATACAGAGTATGAAAGAGGTATCCATACTTACTTTCAAGAATTACCTACAGAACCAAACCCAAACCAAATATTATGCTCTGATGTTCCTTCATTTTCTGTCCCATATAGATCTTACTGTGTGCAGTTTCAACTGAATCAGCTACAGTAAACATAACACTTAACACAGATGTCTTCCTATATATTATTCCATTCTTATTTCCCACAATGCCCTGCCACTTTATTTCCATTTTTTTCAATGTTACAGAGCCTTTACGGAGAAGGCAATGGCACCCCACTGCAGTACTCTTGGCTGGAAAATCCCATGGATGGAGGAGCCTGGAAGGCTGCAGTCCATGAGGTCGCTAAGAGTCGGACACGACTGAGTGACTTCACTTTTGACTTTTCACCTTCATGCATTGGAGAAGGAAATGGCAACCCACTCTAGTGTTCTTGCCTAGAGAATCCCAGGGACGGGGGAGCCTGGTGGGCTGCTGTCTCTGGGGTAGCACAGAGTCGGACATGACTGAAGCGACTTAGCAGCAGCAACTGAGCCTTAAAGATTTAGCTTAAGTCCAGCTTATTCCAAGAACTTCTGTTTGTTCCATAAATATTTTTTGCTTTGCTTTGCTAAGTCACTTCAGTCGTGTCCGATTCTGTGTGACCCCATAGACGGCAGCCCACCAGGCTCTGCAGTCCCTGGGATTCTCCAGGCAAGAATATTGGAGTGCGTTGCCATTTCCTTCTCCAATGCATGAAAGTGAAAAGTGAAAGTGAAGTCGCTCAGTCATGTCCGACTTAGCGACCCCATGGACTGCAGCCTTCCAGGCTCCTCCATCCATGGGATTTTCCAGCCAAGAGTACTGGAGTGGGTTTTTTTATGCCATGTCAAAATTTTAAGAGACTTAATATTTCTGCCTCTTTTCCAAATGCTTGGGCCTAAAAGTATTCTTTAAAATGTGTATCTTTATAACTTAATTATTTTCTATCCCCGAACTGCTTGTAAATAGTGACTCCATTTTTCAGAATAGTCATTCTTATTATTTTCAATTCATCTTCTCTAAGCCATCCCTTATCTTTACATAATTACTGGAAACAATTTTTAACTAACTTCATGATTCTTGGACCCAAAGACTCCAAGAAAACACTGGGCAATAGTACGGTTTTATTTTAAATCAGCTCTACCTAGGAGATGGACAAGTGTTTACTAAGGAGGTTGGAAAACTATGAAATCACTGTGATTGAGAGAAAAGATCCATTTTCTCTTGCCTGAATGGCCACAGGTCCTTCACCCATCAGGTCCCTGTTGTCATTAGGGTTGTTAGGAGGAGAATATTAAAAAATAAAAAAAGATAAAAACCAACTGGTAGGATGATTTTTTTAATTAAATATTTTTAATGGCAGATGATAACTTAGCTGGTAGGATTATGATTGTTATGTGGATTAAAATAAAGACTATAACACTTAATAATTGCTTATCATATACTCTGATTTTGATCTATACAAAATAATGTTTCTCAGTGGCTGTTCTGATTTTCAAGGAAAGAGCGATTTCTGCATAGCTGTGGTACAGAGTTTCTAGTACCTAGTTCTTTTTTGTCCAGCTGGCTTAGCAATCTCATGTCTCAAGAATTTGTAGATCCCAGTGAATAAAATCTGCACATTCTACCCAGAAAAATGCTATAAAGAACTAACTTACTGAGTTTTCTGCTCTCTGCTCCCTTACAAACAAAGCAGTTGCTTAAGACTAAATGAGAGGACAGTATCAGTCAGTCCCTCAGTTAGCCATAGAATAGAAGGATGTTTATCATGTAGGGAGAGTCAGAATTCTCTAATAGCAGCAGGAAAACTACATATGGTTACACATTTGTGCTGCAAAAAAGAAAGCCCTATTTTAGCATATGCAAATCATACTGTTGAATCCTTAATATCTTGAATATTTTCATACATTTAATATATGTTCTCATAAAAGTATTATACGTAGATTCCTAAGAAAGGAAAATTTTATATTCATTGAGACAATTTATCTGGCAGACAATCTTAACAAAATCATATTATATGTTTTTCACACTTCCATTGAGGTATCTGATGAAGAGAATTTATTTTTTATTGACATAAAAGCACTGTAGAAAACTAGCTTCATGTTCTTTTATATCATGTTAGACAATCACAAGTGAAAACTTAATTCAGAGAGAAAATTCACCCTACTAATGGTTTTGAACAAATGTCTCAGTAACATGAAATAAGCCAGGGCGAAAAAGAGTAAAAATGTAGGTGATCATCAGATAAATTCTAATGATGGCTTCACTGGTAGGGTTAAGAGATTCTAATATTCTCCAGCCTTCATCTTGCTCATTCATGTTCAGTGAAGGAACTTCTACTTATTAGTCTTTTCCCCACGAAGAGGCTTACGCAAGGGTAAAATCTATACAAGGAATAGTACACAGGGAGGGGAAAAGTATAGATGGATATGCCTGGAGTGAGGTGGGATTGACTCACTGCTAGTAATTACATCATTTTTCAAAAGCTGTTTCACCAGAGTCATAGAATTTAGAGAAGAATGGTTATGGAGTGAATATTTAAGTCCTCCCCAAATTCATAGGTTGAAACCCTAATGCCTCCAGGGTGATGGTGGTCGGAGGTCAGGTTTTTAGGAAGTAAATAGCTATAAGTCTTTTGGGAGTCCCTTGGAAAGTAAAGAGATCAAACTAGTCAATCTTAAAGGAAATCAACCAGAATACTCTTTGGAATGACTAATGTTGAATCTCCAATACATTGGCCACTTGATGTGAACAGCTGATTCATTGGAAAAAACCCAAATGCTGGGAAAGATTGAAGGCAGAAGGCGAAGAGGGAGATGGAGGATGAGATGGTTGGATGGTACCACAGATATAATGAACATGAGCTTGGGAAAACTCCAGGAGATGGTGAGGGACAGGCAAGCCTTGTGTGCTGCAGTCCATGGGGTCACAAATAGTTAGACACAACTTGGCAACTGAATAATAGCAATAGCCTTAGAAGAGGTCAGGAGGCTGGAATCCTCCTGATAGGATTCAGGCCTTTATAAGAAAAGACCAGGGCACTTGCTCTCACTCTCTCTGCCCTGTGCAGAAACCACCGGATGACGGCCACCTATGAGCCAAGAAGAGAATTTTCCCTAGAAACAAAGTTGGCCTGCACTTTGATCTTGAACTTCCCAGGCTCCAGAATTGTCAGAAATAAATGGCTGTTGTTAAAGCAGCCTAGTTTATGGTATTTTGTTATGGTAGCTCAAGCCGACTAACACAGTAATTTTACAAGAGTTTGAAATAAATATTTGTATAAAGAAATAAAACAACTGCCTTTCGAGATTATAAATTATAAAGTCTAAGAGATTAGAGACTGTGAGACACAGCACTGTTTAAAACGGCAACTAAGGCCCAGAGTGAAACATCACACACAAAGGAGATACAATTTGAGTGATGATAAAGAAAAACCTCTGAATCACACCTAAAGCATTCCACATCCTTTAACTTTTCTGGGAGTACTTTATTAAGATGCAGCCAGCCCTGGAAAGTAACCCATTATGCTAGTTCCTGACTTGGTGAGATATTACCAAGGATTTGTTTATGAAATTCCTCCCTTCTCTCAGACTGGGCTGCCATGGAATAGAACACTGTAGGGACAATCCTGAATTTTCTGACTCAGTTTACCCAAAAGTCAGTTCTGCCCAAAGTTTTCTGATTCATTGGAAAAAACCCTAATGCTGGGAAAGATTGAAGGCAGAAGGAGAAGAGGGAGATGGAGGATGAGATGGTTGGATTGTACCACAGATATAACGAACATGAACTAGGGAAAACAGGAGATGGTGAGGGACTTGGGAAAACAGGAGATGGTGAGGGACAGGGAGTCCTCGGGTGCTGCAGTCCATGGGGTCACAAATAGTCAGACACAATAGTCGATGAAGTTGATGGCAGGCAGTTCTCTAAGAAAACTGGAGGCAATGAAAAGACATTGGTTGCCTGAAGGAAAGAAATGTGGGAAGAGATTCTAAAAGATAAAGTCTCTTATTTCAAAGTTTGCCTAGGGTGGTCATTTCAGCCAAACACTAGTGCCTCAAGTGAAACAAAAGTCTTTCTCTTTTAATTTATAACATTTTTTAAGGCTCAAAGATTCTGTGTTTTCTTTTTGTGCACAAGTTTCATTAAGTTTTGCTTAAATAGCACGAGCAATAATTAACTTGATTTAATTCACTTAGCAACCTGCATAGCTACTAAGAGTGGTGTAATTCTGTGAGGCATGAAGAAAGAAAACTCTGAGAGGCAGCATTTTTAATTTTCCCTGAAAGCTGACTAATTTATAGCTATTGCCACAATGGTAAGGGTTGTTGCACATGATCAAACAATTCAACTCAGTGAGTGATATACTCAACCTTGGAGGAGAACTGAATTTCTCTTTCCTTCCTATGCTTTTTACCTACTCTCTTTCCTACCTCCTCAACTCTCCACTATAAGACAGACTGAAAAAGACAGAATTAAAAACAAGTACCAATCTTCTGGGCTTCCCAGGTGGCACTAGTGGTAAAGAAAACACCTGCCAATGCAGGAGACTTAAGAGAATTCGGAAAGATCCCCTGGAGAAGGGCACAGCAACCCACTCCAATATTCTTGCCTGGAGAATCCCATGAACAGAGGAGCCTGGAGGGCTACAGTCCATGGGGTCGCACAGAGTCGGACAGGACTGAAGCGACTTAGCACACATGCACACATAGTAGTAATGGCTCAGTGGTGAAAGAATCTGCCTGCTAATGCAGGAGTCCCAGGTTGGATAAATGGGTTGGGAAGATCCGATGGAGAAGGAAATGGCAACCCACTTCAGTATTCTTGGCTGGGAAATTGCATTAGGGTTTTTTCCAATGAATCAGAAAACTTTGGGCAGAACTAACTTTTGGGTAAACTGGAGGCTACAGTCCATAGCGTTGCACAGAGCTGGACACGACTGAAGCAACTTAGCATGCACACACACACACACACCGGCTTGCTGATATTTTCAAGTAATATTACTCATTTCAACATCTACCCTTATACACATTTCTTTCTGTTGTTGCTATTCATTCAGTTGCTAAGTCCTATCTAACTCTTTGTGACCCCATGGACTGTAGCCTGCCATGCTTCTTACACCATGAGAGTTCCAGGGCAAGAATACTGGAGGGGGTTACCATTTCCTTCTCCCAGGGATCTTTCCAACCCAGGGATTGAACCCGTGTCTCCTGCATCGGCAGGTGGATTCTTTATGACTAAGCCACTAGTGAAGCCCCATACACATCCTTACACACATATATAAATAGATATTTAGCTAAATAAATAAAACAAATATAAAACTTAATACTTAGAGAAAAGACAAATACCTATTAGTCTATGTATTATCATCTATAACTTGTTTCCCCTTAATACTTGGAAAAATATTAGCAAAACGGAAGTACTTGTAAGTCCCTAATCTTATATGTAATTCAATTAAATCCAATACAGCTTTATATGTGTTTCTGATAACTGAATTGTAATCATTTATTTTAATTTATTTAGGTGCTACATGAAAAGACACCTATGATTAAGAATCTGGTCAGTCTTTGTGTTTAGTATATTTTGCAGAATACTGTGATCCTCAGTTTTTTTGATAATTTGCCACATGCCTATCATTGTGGCAAGAATACACAGAAGAACTGTACAAAAAAGATCTTCATGACCAAGATAATCACAATGGTGTGATCACTCACCTAGAGCCAGACATCTTGGAATGTGAAGTCAAGTGGGCCTTAGAAAGCATCACTACGAACAAAGCTAGTGGAGGCGATGGAATTCCAGTTGAGCTATTTCAAATCCTGAAAGATGATACTGTGAAAGTGCTGCACTCAATATCCCAGCAAATTTGGAAAACTCAACAGTGGCCACAAGACTGGAAAAGGTCAGTTTTCATTCCAATCCCAAAGAAAGGCAATGCCAAAGAATGCTCAAACTACTGTACAACTGCACTCATCTCACATGCTAGTAAAGTAACGCTCAAAATTCTCCAAGCCAGTCTTCAGCAATACGTGAACCGTGAACCTCCAGATGTTCAAGCTGGTTTTAGAAAAGGCAGAGGAACCAGAAATCAACATCCACCCACATCTGCTGGAAATATCCGTTGGCAACATCATTGCCAACATCCGCTGGACCATCAAAAAAGCTAGAGAGTTGCAGAAAAACATCTATTTCTGCTTTCTTGACTATGCCAAAACCTTTGACTGTGTGGATCACAATAAACTGTGGACAATTCTCAAAGAGATGGGAATACCAGACCACCTGACCTGCCTCTTAAGAAACCTATATGCAGGTCAGTAAGCAACAGTTGAAACTGGACATGGAATAACAGACTGGTTCTAAATAGGAAAAGGAGTACGTCAAGGCTGTATATTGTCACCCTGCTTATTTAACTTATATGCAGAGTACATCATGAGAAATGTTGGGCTGGAAGAAGCACAAGCTGGAATCAAGATTGCCAGGAGAAATATCAATAACCTCAGATATGCAGAAGATACCACCCTTATGGCAGAAAGTGAAGAGGAACTGCAAAGCCTCTTGATGAAAGTGAAAGAGGAGAGTGAAAAAGTTGACTTAAAGCTCAACAGTCAGAGAACGAAGATCATGGCATCTGGTCCGATCATTTCATGGGAAATAGACAGGGAAACAGTGGAAACAGTGTCAGACTTTATTTTGGGGGGCTGCAAAATCACTGCAGATGGTGATTGCAGCCATGAAATTAAAAGACGCTTACTCCTTGGAAGGAAAGTTATGACCAACCTAGATAACATATTTAAAAGCAGAGACATTACTTTGCCAACAAAGGTCCATCTAGTCAAGGCTATGGTTTTTCCAGTGGTCATGTATGGATGTGAGAGTTGGACTCTGAAGAAAGCTGAGCGCTAAAGAATTGTTGCTTTTGAACTGTGGTGTTGGAGAAGACTCTTGAGAGTCCCTTGGACTGCAAGGAGATCTAACCACCAGTCCATCCTAAAGGAGATCAGTCCTGGGTGTTCATTGGAAGGACTAATGCTGAGGCTGAAACTCCAATACTTTGGCCACCTGATGCAAAGGGATGACTCATTGGAAAAGACCTTGATGCTGGGAGGGATTGGGGGCAGGAGGAGAAGGAGACAACAGAGGATGAGATGGCTGGATGGCATCACTGATTTGATGCACATGAGTTTGGGTGAACTCCAGGAGTTGGTGATAGACAGGTAGGCCTGGTGTGCTGTGATTCATAGGGTCGCAAAGAGTTAGACACGACTGAGTGACTGAACTGAACTGAACTATCATTGTGGTATATCTTAGGTTTGTCGGGTAGACCTCTGTTAAAATTCAGTCTGCAAAGATGTTTCGGTCTTATAATATTAAAAAATTTTAATATGTTGTTAACACTTCAGAATAAGTGTATGAAAATCCAGATATCACATTTCTCTCAAAAGTGATTTAACAACAACAAAAAAAATCTAACAGATTTCTACCACCTATGGTAGAAAGGGAAAAAATATAATTAAAGGAAAAAAATTGAGAGATGTGCCTATAAAAGTCTAAACACCTAATAGGAAAACTAGGAAAGGACGTTTTTTACATGAGTGTGACACAAAGTAATCATACATGAATATAAATCTTAATTTTACAAATAGATAAGATATTTAGTGCTTATAGTAATGAACGAACTTCAAGCTAAAAGCAATAAAAATAATTTTGTTTTTGTTGGCAAAAATTAAATATATTTATTTCATTCATTAATGTATTAATGAATGAAATGTTAAGCATTAAGTATATGTTGTATACAATATTAGCAAGGGTATTGGGAAATATACCCTCTTAAGAGCAGGTACTGCTAATTTAAGTATAAGAAGCTTAAACTTTCTGGAGGGCCATTTTACAATGCATAAAATATTTAATATCCTTTGACCAGTAATTCTACCCAATAACCAAAGATGTTCACAATATTTATATATAAGGTTTTTCATGTGTGGCATCATTTACAATAGTAAAAACTGGATATATATCAAAATTCTAACAATAGGGGATTGATGAAATAATATATAAAGGAATGCAGTGCAGCTATTAAAAGTAGTGTTATAAAAAGGAATTTAATGACATGGGAAAATGCTCATGGCAGTCTGTGAAGTGAAAAAAAAATGTTTAAGGGACTATGTATACAATGATTTCATTCTGAAAAATAGTAAACAGATAAGATAGAAGAATAAACATCAAAATGTCACCAGCTATCTCTGGGTAATGTTCATGGGGAAAGACATATTTACAGTGAATCTATATAGTCTTCAAACTTTCTGCAGTGAACACTTTGTTTTACTTTTAGATGTTCTTTAAAATGGAAAGTAAATGTAATCAGAGAACTTTAGAGACGGAAGATCCTTTAACTCTATGCAGTGTCTCTATTGACAAGGTTGTGTGCCCTGATAGATAAGCTGATGAACAGCCCCGGCTGCCCACACCTCATCCATTCTTTTGCCAGGACTGAGCTGTTTACCCCACTTTTCTTTGCCGGACCAGCCATTTCTCTAGTGACTTTCTGTTGAATAATATTCTAAACAGAAACAAAATAGACCAAATAGTGTCTGTCACCTCTTCCTTCCCTGGATTAAAACTGTGGACTGTACTCAAGCAAGAAGACTAGTTCTCTTGTATCCTGTTCTTCCACCCCCTCTGTACACCAACTAGCTAACTTTCATTATGGTAAATAATTCACTATTTTTCAGTTATATAGTACCTTTGTGTAAAGGGACAGTCTTTCTAAACACTTGTTAATTCTCAATACACTCTTGGGAAATAGGTAAAAATTACTAGAGAAGGGAGAGAGAGGGTAACGCCAAAGGTAGTAAGAGATGATAATAAAACCACATACTAGTCTCAGTTTTCTGTTGACCAAAATCTATGTAATGATGTAAAATGAGGATCTGTGTTATAGTGATAGTAAAGAAAGAAATGATTTGAGGGATTCAGTTTGTAGACCTTACATATAAAACTCAAATCTTTATGTGTAGATTATAGTATTTCATAAGAGCACAGATTGTGGGGCAAGTCTTCTTGATTTAATTCCTGGCTTCACTATTTACTGAATACATAATATAGGGCAAGTCAGTTAATTGTTCTGGTTTCAGTCTTCTCATATGGAAAATGAGGAATAATAATAAAATCTAATATATTGTCTTAAGGATTAATCAAGATTATAGGTATAAAGCATTGAAAGCAGTTCCTGGAACATGGTAAGTACTATAAATATGTTACCTATTCTTATTAACTCTAAAATATAATATTATTTTAAAGGGACAAATTAAAAAAGGAGACAGACACTTTTATTATTCCTACATACTTCAACAGTAAACTTTACTGACTTCAGTAAAAAGAGAAAAGCTCCCCAAATCTCTAATCCTAGGTTAACAGTACGTGTTAGAGGTGATTATCAGCTCTCAAATACAATTGAATTGGAAGAATAGATTCCATATACTGGTTCTTATGTGCTATCTAGGACACTACCATCAAAAAAGTTTATCACTCTTTACTTTAACTTAATAAGAGGGGCAACTGAGTTACTATATAACTGGAATTAGTGAACATACTGAAATGAGAACACGGACACAATTAAAACCTTCACTGATTGTCTGACCTTGAGAGCTTATCCCTCATCTATTCCATGGGAAAACTGACACTATTTCATTGTAGCACATTTAAAACAGCCTTTTCCTTCTTGCCTCTTCATCAGACACTCAATACTAGTGAAATACAAACCATTGAAATGTTCACACTGTTTATGATAAGCTTCTATTGTTATGTAACAAAATGATTTTGAAAAACCATAACCAAAGCATCTATTTTCCCCATGAGTTAAAAAAGTACTGTGGCTTTTTCAGACCTGGGCGCCTGCTCCCAGGGTACCTGACACTGAACAGGGTGAAGAAATTAGAGACATGAAAGGAAGAATATATTCTAAATTAGTTTAATCTCTTTCATTTCTAGTAAAATAAATATAAAAATGTTTTCCTGTTGCATTTGAAACAAACACTCCCTGATATATTTCTGCTAATATTAGGTGCCCGAAAAGATCACATTTAACACTGATTGAATACAAAATCAGGAATAACCAAAAGTTTCTTTCATTTTGATTATTTTGTTTTGTAGGACAATCGTCCCTCAGTATCCTCAGGGAATTGGCTCCAAAACCCTAACAGATGTAAGAATCTGAAGATGCTCAAGTCCTTTATATAAAATGGCAGAAAAACCTCTACATATCTTCCCATATACTTTATCTCTAGATTACTTATAATACTTAGTACTATGTAATGATACATAAACAATTGTAAATACAATGTAAATACTATATAAAAGTTGTCAGAAGGCAGTAAATTCAAGTTTATTTTTTTGAAACTGTCTGGAATTTCTTTTTTGAAATATTTTTGATCCATAATCGGATATATGGATCAATATAACTCAAGAATATAACTATACATCTTTAGGCTCTTAATAAATACTTGTTGAGTAAATGAATGAACAAATGAGTGAATAAGTCAGTTGTTATGAGGCTTCCCTGCTGGCTCAGATGGTAAAGAATCTGCCTCCAGTGTAGGAGACCTGGGTTCAGTCCCTGGGTTGGAAAGATCCGCTGGAGAAGGAAATGGCAACCCACTCCAGTATTCTTGCCTGGAAAATTTCACAGACAGAGAAGCCTGGTGGGCTACAGTCCAGACACAACTGAACGACTTTCACTTTCATTTTTCACTTTGGATTGGTAGGCTTCTAAGCTTCCCCTTAAATTTATTAAGCAACATGTCATGTTGCTTTACCTTTATCACAATATTTAAGTGAGACATTTTTAATCTAGTTATGCCATCATACAACACACACTACTTGCTGTTATTAAATAAAAGGGTACTTCTCAGCTTAATATTTTTGGTGAGGGGAAACATATAGTGGTGAGGGGAAACATTCCAGGATGATGCAAAGGAAGCCTCACGATGTCCATGCTTTTGCCCAAAGTTGGAACTTTGTCATCTTGAGTTATATTCAGGGGGTGACTTATTTTTCCAAAGAAGAGCAATGCTCCCTATCATTACAATGCAAGAAGTCAGGGTGGAATACAGAGAATTTGACCTGAATCAGAACTTTCAGATGAGAAGAGGTGGTCAAAGCCTTAGCATCTCAGGAGCTTAAACAGGCAACACAATTGGACGGAGCAAGCAAGACAATCGATCTTTCTTAGGATCTCTATAATGCCTACTTTTGAAAGAATTCTTGTAGTTATAAGTTTAATTTCACCCAAAATTAAATATCAAGTGTGTGTTTGTAATGCTACAACAACTGATGATTTTGTGTGCATTCACAAAATACATGGATTAGATAAAAATACACAATTCTAGAAATATAGTATTTCCTGATAGTTTATTTTTAAATGTTTTAAATGTATTTTTGGTATTTTTTTGTGAAGAAAATACAATCAGAATTAACACTTTAGAAAGTGTAGTATTTCTAAATTTCTGAGAATAATGTCATTCATTTTGGCAAAGTAGGAATATTTTATACCATATTAATCTTTACACAGACTATTAGTGTGGTTGTAAAAATAATACACTAATGCCATTCATTCAATAAAATTTAATATAAATATTTGCTATCATATCAGTACCAGTTTAACAAAGATATTTTTTAAAGTCTCATACTTACATTGGCATCTTTCCCAGCTAATTTACACAATTCCACCCGTTCCTTTGCAGCAGGCCAATAAATCTGTAAAACATTTCAAGGTGTGTTAGAATCTGAATATTTAAAACACCCTACAATTCTAATTAGGAAAGGGTGTGAAATTAAAGAGTGAGTATCAAGCCAAAAGCATATTGTTAGCTATGATTTAAGAATTTTGAGATTTAAATATTTTCTAAAAAGATTATAAGAAAAAACTGTCAGAAACATTCATTTCTATCTGTCAATATTATAATTTCTTCTGAAATGTATTTAGTAATAGATAAATCATGTGGTATAACTTCTTATTGTGACTTCAACAGAACTTCAGGTTAGCATTTGCTATAGTTAAGAGATTCTTTTTAGCCTGTTTTTTCTCTGTTTGCTCAGAGCAGTAGTGCACTATAAACATTCAATGAGGTGTGAGAAACGGCTCTCTGTCACAAGCATAATTTATCACTTCAAGTCAAAGACCAGTGCGAAAATGTTCATAATATTTAACACATATAAAACTGAGACACATCTTTCATTTAGTTAAACATTAAAATAGGATGATAAGCACTATCTTATTTAAATCTTTCAGTGACCTTTAAAATAGCTATGCTTATTCTAACCATTTTGGGGTCAGAAAATTTCTTCATATAGTCATTAAACAACAAGTCGAGGGCCATCAGACTGGTTTGCAACAGAGCCAAAGCATGACCCAAAGTCTGTGCCTTGAACTGGGAGGGGCGGGGGGCGGTCTCAAACACTACATAATAAATATTATTCGAGCAAATGCATACAGACAAAGGCAGTAGGCTCCTTGATTGATCACTTTTAATCAGCTTGAACAGTCCTGAATTTACCACAAATAATTTGTCTTGTTTTTAATGAACTTTAGAAGTTCTTCCAGGAAGTTTTTCAAAATAAAGCCTAAAACTGTTGTAATACTCCATTAGCTTACAGAAAGAATTGCTCTTTGTTAAGCTATAGGCAAGAAGAAACAAGAAAGTCAAGCTCTGAGTAGCTTATATGTTCCAAGAGTTCCTGACAAACTTTCATTATGTTTCTCATCAATGTTAGCAGAAAATATTTTAATAGGTGAGGAAAAAGGAAAATATCCTGAGGGAATACACTGAAAGAGACTTGTTAAACCTGGAATTAAACAAATGATTTAGAAGTCACTAATGTTTATATGATATTATATTCATAGTCAGATATCAGGGTTTTATATTTCTGAACAAAGAGAACATAGAATAGCACTTATATTCTTTGAATAGATGTATATGATGTAATTACTGTGATTTTTAAATAAAGCAAGGTTGTTCATTTAGAGCATTAAAAAAAAAAAAATTTTGGCCACATCGGATGGCATGTGGGATCTTAGTTCCCTGACAATGGATTGAACCCAAGCCCTCTGCATTGAAAGCCCAGAGTCTTAACCATTGGACCACCAGGGAAGTCCTAGAGCATATTTTAACAACTACAAATCTAATGAAAAAGAGTGCACAGATATGGTTGTTGATATAGCAGCAGGCTCAGGTGACCAGCTAACATGGATGTGGCTCACAATAAAGACATAAAGATGCTGTTTGTCCAGAAATGGTTTAAAACACATTCACGTGATTTTGAACAATTGTTCAGATGCCCAGTTGTGTCTAACCCTTTGCAACCCCATGGACTCCAGCACTCCAGGCCTCCCTGTCCCTCATCATCTCCCAAAGTTTGCCCAAGTTCATGTCCATTGCATCCATGATGCCATCCAGCCATCTCACCCTCTGACACTCTCTTCTTCTGCCCTCAATCTTTCCCGGCATCAGGAACTTTTCCAATGAGTCAACTGTTCACATCAGATGACCAAAATACTGGAGCTTCAGCTTCATCATCAGCCTTTCCAATGAGTAGTCAAGGTTGATTTCCCTTAAGATTGACTGGTTTGATCTCTTTGCTGTCCAAGAGACTCTCGGGAGTCTTCTCTGGCACCACAATTTGAAGGCATCAATTCTTTGGTGCTTTGCCTTCTTTGTGGTTCAGCTCTCACAACTGTACATGACCACTGGGAAGACCATAGCCTTGATTATTCGGATCTTTGTTGACAGAGTAATGGCTCTGCTTTTCAATACACTGTCTAGGTTTGTCATAGCTTTCCTGCCAAGAAGCAATTGTCTTCTGATTTCATGGCTGCAGTCACCATCTGCAGTTATTTTAGAGCCCAAGAAGAGGAAATCTGTCACTACTTCTCCCTTCCCCCCTTCTGTTTGCCGTGAAGTAATGGTGCCAGATGCCATGATCTTAATTTTTTTAATATTTAGTTTTAAGCTGATTTTTTTTTTCACTCTCCTACTTCACCCTCATCAAGAGGCTCTTTAGTTCCTCTTCATTTTCTGCCATTAGAGTGGTATCATCTGCATATCTGACGTTTTGAATAACAGCCAGCAATAAAATATGAATGGACTATCGCAATGAAAAGCAGTATGAATGGACCTCAGCAATTTCATTATTAGCGAAAAAGTATATTCCTCAAAATGACCAATAGCATAATCTCCTTAGAATAATATTAAAAACAACTAAAATAAAAGGCACTTTTTATGTATGTATGTACATACGATAAATACATAAAAAGAAAGCAGAAGAGTGATGAATACAGAATTCAAAAGCAGAAGAGTGATGAATACAGGATTCAGACAGATGATTATACAAGACTAATAAAAAGAAAAAGATTACCAGTAAAAAAAAAAAAAACAGGATATTACAGATTTTAGCTTTTGTTCTGGATGGTGTGTTTTCAGATGTTTATTTCTTAGGTGTTTTTAATTATGTAAATTAGTAAATGAATCAAAATGGGCCATGCATAAACCAGATGACAGACAACAGTCTGTCATCAATCTGAAATCAAGAAGTCCTAAATCAATTAATATATGAAGAGCAAAAATAAAACACTGTAGCTTAGCTATAAGGAAATTTGAGAGTTTCTTTGAGTTGTTTTATTTTATTGTTTATTTTTATTTTTAGTCACTGGCAGCAAAAACACTGAACTGAGTATACTTCTTGTCCCTTTAAAAATAACACCTTGAATTTATGGAATCTTGAATTTATGGAATCTTTGTTTCATATTTGAACTTATAAGCTCAAGATATCATCTTTTATCTTGCTGATTATTTACTATTATTCTTAATTGTGATAAAATATGCATAACATCAAATGTATCGCCTTAGTTATTTTAAGCATATAGTTCAGTATTGTTACATATATGCACTTTGTGCAATCTCAAGAATTCTTTCATCTTGCAATACTGCAAAGCTACATTTGCTGATTCTTTTGCATAACAGTGATTTTACAAAGGATAACTTTGTATCATTGGAATAAAAATAAATGGTACACGGAATGCATATCCACAATGTGTCAACTTGTTTAATCACTAGCTCATTTTGTTTGGTGTCTAATCCAGATTAATATTTCTTTGAATCCTTTCAGTATGTCAGATCTTGCTCTTTTCTGTTTTTATATGATGGTCAGATTTAATCATATTTCAGAGATAAATTTAGAATAAATATTTGTAGATTTGTTCAGACCTGAATAGCTTACTGGTATTAGTACTATTCGAAAAAAAAAAAAAAAAAAAGGAAATACAGGACTTTTTTCATATTAAGTGTGACTTAAAAAAAAAAGACAAAGAACATCATTGGGTTCTTTCTTTTACCTTAAACCAATGTACTCAGTGCTTGAGTTGAAGTAAATTATGAGATAAATGATGTTTCTAAAATTGATTTTTAATATATTTATAAGAGCTTCAAAAAGGAGTTATCTAAAGATTGATAAAATGTAAAAGCGATCTTTTTTTTATTTATCATTTTTGAAGTCTAAATCAAAGTTCCAAGGTTAGCACAGATTACTTACTGTTCATTACTTATTTGTTCATTAAACACATAACTACGAAAGGGCTTCTGTATACCTGGTAAGGTGTGGCACTGAGGTCTACAATATGAGTCAGAAGACAGTTCTGTAAACAGGGTAATGGCATTTCCACCAGAGATATAAACCTAGGGAGAAGGGAGCACAGAGGATGGGGCCAGGATGCTCAGGGAGCCCTAGAAGCACTATGTGGGAAAAAAGTCCCTACCAGTCTTGACTTCTGAGGCATTATTTTAAATTACTTGATCTTATAGTTTCAACTCTAATAGAACAGTTTAGTTGAATAGTTTCAGCTCTAATTGTGTCTTAAAGACTTGACAGTAAAATAGTAATTGAAGATTCTGTTTTCTCTTTGTAAAGGGGCACACATTTTAAAAGATGTTTAAATGGTTTAATTGTACATTTTCAGTTATTAACTTTAAGTCATACAGTTTTAAACTGAATTATGTCACCCTAGTAAATGAAGCAATTAATACTAAAACGACAAGCTTCCAAGAACTGAGTTTCTGATTAGTGGGTAAATGCTATACAAAGATATTCAAGCACTGAAAATTTGTTGGACTTCAAAAGTCAATATTAATAAATCTTCTAATGTCTGTTTACAAAGCAGAATTTTTCCCCAAAATGTTATCTCACTTTTCATGATTCACCTTCAATCCCATAAAGCCTAAAACTTGTTAAAAAACAGAAATTATCCCTAGGTCATTATTGTTATTCCACAGGAATTCTAAGATAGTATCATAAAGACAATTTTACTTCTTAAGGAAACATTCAAGCCATAAAAATAAAGTTGTTGAAATTATATTGGCTTATTTTGACATATTGCTGTCAAGAATTTAGGAATCACAAATAGAATTATCTTAAGAATAACAATCTAGAAGATATCTGATTATCTTTCAGACTCTAAACATTTACTTAAAAGGGAAAAAAAAAATCACTGAAGTTGTGCCAGTATTTAAAAGCAATCATTTTAATTATCATTTATGGTGAAATTTTCTTTTACTTGCTACCTAGTCATTAGAATAAGGTTTATTTATTTATTTTTTAAATATTCCCTTTGATCCCTTGTTGATAAACAATGTGCTGTGCTGTGCTCAGTTGCTCAGTCATGTCCGACTCTTTGCAACCCCATGGGCGGTATGTAGTCCGCCAGGCTCCTCTGTCCATGGGGATTCTCCAGGCAAGAATACTGGAGTGGGTTGCCGTGACCGCCTCCAGCACAAAGCAGCAAAATTTCATGCAATTCAATATAAAAACAAAGCCAAAGAAACAAAATTTCCAGGCACACTTACATAGATTTGGCAGAAATATGTTCAAGTAATGTATTTGTTTTCTAATTATCTTTTGAAGTGACGTATATAATATGAGAGATTGAATATGTTTGTGTGTGTATGTGTGTGTAGAGAGGTACAGAGTGGACAAAACTGTAAGAAAAAAAGAGCTACAGACAGAGACAGAGATTATAATTCTGATTGGAGATAGAGTATTTCACATATAGTTTCAAGTATCAACATGGTTTACACAAAAGCCCAGGAAGTACCTGAGATCTTGAGATTATTTCAATAGCCCAGGTAGTATACTTTGAAACTGCCTCATGCTCAGACAAAAATCACACCTCATACTTGAAGATACAAAGTCCACAATCTCTATAAAAGGCTTTCTTGATCATTAGGTAATGGGAAAGTTTTACGGCAGTGATTATTAATACTCTCACTGCCTTCACTGAATTTATTAACAGTAAAATGACATACATATTCTCTTGCACTTTGGTGCTTTGCCTATCCAGCATCATACCATATTAAGAGCTGCATGTGCAAGGCAAACAAAACACATACTCTATTTCTAAAAGTTGATGCAGTTGTCATTACTCCTTTAGAAAATTAACCATAGACATTTTTCTTTCACTTATCAATGTGAGGCATACCAGAAGCCGAGATGTTACCTGCATAACTGCCTTATTTCAGTTGTCCTGAAATATTCCCACAGAACACTAGTTTTTAACTAACATTGTATGATGTACCAGACACAGATCTTAAGGCTCTCATTTTGGTGGGAGTACTCTTCCAGACCTTGGAGCCTAGACATGAAGGATCTCAAATATGTACAAAGCTGATCTTGCCATCCGTGTGCAGGGCAGACATCAGAAATCAAACAGATCTTTTCTGTGGATCCAGACGAGCCCAAGAATTTTTCTCAACGTAATTACCTAGGGTGAAACTACTAATTAAACCACTACAAAATAATTAGGGGTTGCAAATTGGTTTTAATTTGAGTGCTAATCTTAGAGATCAAGCCAATAACAGAAAACTACATGGGAAAGAAGAGAAGTAAATAACTGTATAAAATGTCTCCACTTGAAAATGATTAATTTATGAGTTAATGTTTTAAAACAAATGTCTGATAAGTTAGTTTCCATATTCAACAATTTACTGACTTACCATGTTAGTATGCTTATGTTGTCTTCAAAGTATTTCATAATTGAAATTGATCACTTCCAAAAGATTCATCTCTGCCTGTAACACTTGAAAGGATTGGATACTAACTTCTAAATAGATATATGTAGTGCTTGCTTTGTCAGCACCATGTCAACCTATTCCAGTATTCTTGCCTGGAAAATCCTATGGACAGAAGAGCCTCGATCCATGGGCTTGCAGAGTTGGACATGACTGAGCAATTTAGCACAGAGGCTATGCAGTGACTTAAGAATTTTTACTAAGGAAAGAAAATAATCGAGTTGTTAGGAGATGAGGAACAGATGAATACATGTATATGTATGACTGAGCCCCTTTGTTGTTCACCTGACACTGAAATACTAAAATTGGAAGTATATAGAAAAGATTAGTATGCTCCCTACACAAGGATGACATGTAACTTTGTGAAGGGCTACATATTTCTTTAAAAAACAAGTACAAATAGGTATATATCTGTTTCTTTCAGATTTACAGAATGTAGATTCCTAGTCTGAACAGAGATAATACAACCTATGATCTATTAACCTTCTGTTGATTTTATTTGCTTTGTTGTTCATTCACAGAGTTGTGTCCAACTCTTTGCAATTCCACAGACTCCAGCATGCCAGGCTTCCCTCTCTTCCTGTCCTTCACTATCTCCCACAGTTTGTTCAAACTCATCTCCACTGAGTCAGTGATGCCATGCAACTATCTTATCTCCTGTTACCCCCTTTTCCTCCTGCTCTCAATCTTTCCCAGCATTAGTCCTTCCAATGAATATTTAGGGTTGATTTCCTTTAGGATTGACTGGTTTGATCTCCTTGCTGTTCAAGGGAATCTCAAGAGTCTTTTCCAACACCACAGGTCAAAAGCATCAATTCTTTGGCACTCAGCCTTCTTTATGGTCCAACTCTCACATCCATACATGACTACTGGAAAAACCATAGCTTTGAGTAGTAGAACCTTTGTCAGCAAAGTGTTGTCTCTAATTCTTAATATGCTGTCTAAGTTTGTCACAGCTTTTCTTCCAACGAGCAAGTGTCTTTTAATTTTGTGGCTGCAGTCTCTGTCCACAGTGATTTTGGAACTCAAGATAATAAAATCTGCCACTGTTTCTACTTTTCCACCATCTATTTGCCATGAAGTGGTGGGACTGGATACCATGATATTAGTTTTCGAATGTTCAGTTTTAGGCCAGCTTTTCCACTCTCTTCTTTCACTCTCATCAAGAGGCTCTTTAACTCCTCTTTGCTTTCTGCCATCAGAAGGGTATTATCTGCATATCTGACGGTTGTTGATATTTCTCCCTGCAATCTTGATTCCAGTTTGTGATTCATCCAGCCTTGCATTTAGCATGATGTACTCTGCATACAAGGTAAACAAGCAGGATGAGAATATACATCTTTGATAAATTCCTTTCCCAACTTTGAACCAATCCATGTTCCATGTCTGGTTCTAACTGTTGCTTCTTGTCCTGTATACAGGTTTCCCAGGCAGGTAATGTGGTCTGGTAAAGTGGTCTGGTATTCCCATCTATTTAAGAATTTTCCACAGTTTGTTGTGATCCACAGTCAAAGGCTTTAGTGTAGTCAATGAAGCAGAAGTAGAAGAAGTTTTTCTGGAATTCCCTTGCTTTTTATATGATCCAACAGATGTTGGCAATTTGGTCTCTGTTTCTTCTACCTTTTCTAAATCCACCTTGTACATCTGGAAGTTCATGGTTCATGTACTGCTGAAGCCTAGCTTGAAGGATTTTGAGCATTACCTTGCTAGCATGCGAAATGAGCACAATTGTATACAATCATAAGCAGACTATGTTTGCTTATCTCTTTCCAAAATCCAAAATGATTTGTTTTTTTTTTTTTTTGAAGCATATTTACTTCACTTTGAATACAAATAGGCAGGAGGAGCTCACAGTAAAATGCTGCAATGTCTCTAACAATTACAGTTTCATTTATAAGCTATATAACTTATTAAGAGTTATCTCTTAGTAAGGTGAAATGTCAGGCACTTTATTTTTAATTAGTTAATCGTAGGCAAGTTACAGAAACATTCAAATAATGATAAGGCCTTATAACAACATCCTAAGGAAATGCTAATTATATCTGCTGTTTGTTTCATCTTTGGAGAAGCAATTTAATTGACTCAAGTTAGCAAGTGCAAGGTCAGTCAAATGCCCTTTGCCCTAATTTAGAGATGTCAAAACAGCTGAATGGAATACCAAGAGGAAGTTACAACTCGTCCATAAAATCTAATTAAAGACAAAATTTCAGTCTTAAAAATTCAAGTGGCCATCTCTGTTAAAGAACAGGAGCCAAGTTTTTGAATGGTTGTAAAAAAAGTTGGGAAAATGCTTTTCTAAATGCTGTATGACACAAGGATATGAACAATTGAGGGAGCAGTGACTACTCCAGAGTCTGGGTTCCCAGGACATAAGAGAGGTAGGAGACCTAAGCTGAAAGAACAAAGTGCTGGAAATAAAGACAGGAGGGCCAGCGGTGAAGCTCATAGATCTCAGACTGGCTTGGACAGAAACTGTTACAGAAGGGGAAGTTTAAATTCTTAAGTTTTGGGTCTAATCTGGGCACATAGCTTTCCTCATGAAGTAAGTCTTGGGTAAGAACTGTCTTTCCCTTTCCTGTTTTAGGACTCGGCTCAAAGCCTCTTTTACCAATACATTTAGTTTTCTTCTACTGCCTACTTCTGAATTCCGATACACTCATGCTTATCACATCCATCTGCCCCTTTCTTTCTGCAAGCAGATTAAGCTTGGGACTTTTGCCTGGCATAAAGAGCAATGAACTGCAGTGGACTCCCAAGACAGGAGTTCAAGTCTCTACTGCATCACTTGTTAGCAGCTAATGCTGTGCTTTCAACTGTTATCTTAGCATTATCTGCAGAATTAGCTTTTGTATTATACAAATTAAAAGGAAAGACATCCACAGATAGGCTGGTAATTTTGAATTTGTGGTGCAATTACAACTGTGGATAGATTCCAAAATTTTGTAAGGAATATAAGTCACAGACTCCATTATCTTCTTCAACAAGTATATGACTCATTAAAGTTAAGTAACCACTGATACTGAGTGACCAGGAACATCACTTTTCCTTTCTACCCTCTTTAGCACCTGGCACAGCTTCGCATATAGAGTAAGTACTTGAAAATTATTGAAACGTGATCTACACAGTTTCCTGTAAAACTGGAGACAGAGAAAGAGTTCTTGTCAGAGTTCTGGCAGAGGTCTGAGCAGTCTGACAACATCCTGACAGTCCATTACAGTGACCAGATGGGACCTGCACATCAGCACCCGGGCGGGGGAGCCAGCCCATCCATGAAGGAGGCAATTGTTCCACCTCTGATGACTAGACAGCATGTGTTCTGCAGGCAATAGGAGCAGATTAATCACCATGAAACTAAGCAGGGCGCCTTATACCAAAACTTAATTTATAGGGATGTCCACATGGTTTCCAAGGGTTTATATTTTCTTTATTTCAAGTATTAACTAAGAAAAGAGTGGCAATTTTCTTTCATCAATAACTTGATTTTAATTGAAAAGTTATTTATTCTGAGTCTTTCCCCCCAGATAATAGACTTCCAGGGTCACACATTAGATGAGAATGTCTTATTCAGCCATGAAATGAGTTAATGAAATAGTCAGAAGGTCACTCTGATTTATAAAAGCATTTCTGCTTATACTCAATATAAAGCAAGCAAGTACAGCATCCCCATGTATGAGAAACCCTCTTGTTTTAGGCTTCCCTAAGGAAAGGAAAATAAATTCCTTTCATGCTATACAAAAAAAAGGTGTTTAAATATTCCACTGAAAATTATTGTAGTTAAAATTATAAACTAATTATAATTTTTCTAATCAAAGTCCTTAAAAACAGAAGCATAGTTTGATAAATTTCAAGTAATCTAATTTTCGTAATTACATACCTTGTTTTCACGTTAAATAAGGAAAAAAATAATACAAAATTACATTATGGTTATTAGAAAGAAGACAAAAACTGTCACATTTATAAACATGGAATGACTATCAACAATAAGGTAAAAAAGGAAGTCAAGCTTCTTAGAGTGTCTGAGTTCTAGCTTTTAAGGGTTTTATCTTTATCCAATGTTTCCTTTTAAATAGTTTTGATTATTTTTTGGTTAAATAACTGAAAGAATCTAAAGTTCATAACTGTGGGGATCTAACTTTTGCAAGGTGAAATGAAACTGTCTCAAGTTATTCCATAAAAATATGGAATCCTCTTAGGTAGGCTATAAAATTTATATTGCTTTGATATATTGCTTTCTCATTTTAAAACCCATAGGAAAATTTCCTTTGGTTCTGCCAGAAACATATTTAGTGCTTTTTACATTAAAAACAAACATCAACATACCTTGAACTAAAAAATTATGTTCAACTATCTTGAACATAAAAAATTTTTAAGTATTAAACTGCTTCTGCCTTCAACCCTGCAAATTTAGCTAATAGGTTTCTGTTGGGGCCTGGTTAACAATCTTCACTTTTGATTAGATAACATAGCAATTCTTCGAACATTTTATGTATAGCATTTAATTTTGACACATGTCAATTTCAAGATAAAATATTTTTAATTAAATAAATAACAAGGGAAAAAGATAAGTACTGTCTCAAAGTGAAATTAAACTATTTGAAGATTAATGTTTCGATTATTTAAAAATGAATCATTGCATGTCCTACATTCTCATTTATTAGCTTCTCAGTTATGACTTAGCTTTGCTAGAACCCAACAGAAATACTATTGAAAAACATGGGAAACAAGATGTAAAACAGCAAATGTTTTGAATAAGGCTATTACTATCCAAAATGTAAATTCTAATAAGGATACTGACATTCTCCATTATTCCTATAATTCTAGAGTGCATACATCAGGAATGATATACAATGAGCTTGCCTGTTTCATTTGGAGGTAAAGCAACATTCTTTCGAAAGCTCATTTTATGACTTAGACAGTAGAGCAAGGTATTAAAAAATAAAATTTAGCTGATAAAAAATTGAAAATGACATGTTAGCTCAAGATGCAAAAAATCTTCAAAGTAGGTGGCCAAGAATCATATAGAACATCTATGTTCAAGCTATAAAATAGTTGGATCCTGGAGATTAGAAAGCTTTTTCTTTTCCCTTGAGAAGGATATTTTCTCCGAGATAGTTGTATCATGTGTCTTACAAGCCCTAGGGTGAGGAGTAGATGCCAGGGAATCAGCTTTGATGGCACCTCAAGATGTACCTGGGGGCTTCCCAGGTGGCACTAATGGTGCAGAATCCACCAGTCAATGCAGGAGATATAAGAGACACAGGTTCAATCCTTGGGTCTGGAAGACCCCCTGGAGGAGGAAATGGCAAGCCACTGCAGTATTCTTGCCTGAAGAATCCCATGGACAGAAGAGACTAGCAGGTTACAGTCCATAGGGTCACAAAGAGTCGAACACACCTGAAGATGCACTAGCTGTTAAACACGCTGCTGTGGGACATTGTGGATGAATGCATAAAGAATGAGAGAGAGACTGACAGGTTGCAGCAGAAGCAGAGGCCAGGCTCAGGGGCCATACTGATATCAACCTGAAATTCCAGAGTGTGTCCAGGAAAATACACATGACAGTTTCCTAGGGGACAGGTGGGAGCCATGCTCATGCAAAAATGGGAGGGCATTAAGTCCCCTTGATCCCCTTGATTGAAAAGACTTTAGAAGTTAACATTTGATGGAACTGCAACCTGCTTCAGGATAATCAGGACACACTGGTAGAGCAGAAATACAGTCACTTGTATCCAGAGAACTGCAAGAGAAGAAACTCCAGAAAGAGGACATTCCAGAAACTCACAATGGTGCTTATGAAAGAAAAGTCACCCTTTAACGTCTGACAAGGCCAGATGGATGAGAAGTGGGGTCTCTCTGGTGATGGCAAAAGGTACTTCCCTGAACCCCTTTCCTCTCCCCTCCTCCTGATATGACATTAGAGGGTCAGACACTGAGTATAACAGCTCACAAAAGAGGAGGTGTGCTAAGCAGAGTCAGGAGTGAAGAAGCCTCTAAATTTCTCCCTACTTGAGAGCCTGCCCTCCCTCCCATGGCATGCCCAAACAGGGAGAATTTTAAATGAGGTTGAATGCTCTGTTATATGAGAATGGACCTTTTAACTGCTGGGTAACAACTGTATACTACCCAAGAGTGACCTGGAAAGTGATGGGGTCTGCTGAAGTCAGACAGGTCCAGGGAGATAACAGAGTCCCACAGAGTAGATTGAAATGAACTGTGGGAGGTAAAATAAAGTTGTTTATTATTACGCTCCATGAGTTGACATAACGGTTGCTGTTAGATTAGCATGTGAAATAAATAATAACTGTAGTTTCAGAGTAAGCTTGTTTCTCATTGGTCTATTCATCAGCCTCTATAGCCTACTTGAAAAAAACGAGAGAAAACAAAAGAAAACCAAGAAAAAAATGCTTCATTAATAGATACAAAGGCCATACTTAGCTTAATAAATCATTCCCTTTGTGACCTTTTTGCTTACATGCTGGTTTAGAGACTAACTCCGCCCAAGCATGGTTTGAACTGCTTCCAAAATGAGTTACATTTTCAGATAGAAGGATCCCAACAATTCATTAAATCAAGAAGCCAACTAAATAACATAACCAAACAGAGTATTGGATTTTTTTTTTTTTTTTTACTGTCAACTATGATTCCATTAAAAAGAAAGAGTGAGAAGAGAGAGTGAGAGACTTTTAGCTTGTATATATTACTGCTAAAGTTTACATAGAGAGAGCTCTGGATTTTACATGAATTATTGCTAGGACTACTTAAGGCTGGCTGAGGTGGAAAATGTTCATTTGTAGTCAAAGTGACAGATACTGTGTAGTTCAGGATAATTTGTTTAGAAGCCACTGGTCCTTAAACCATACAGTACAACTGTCAAACACTTTCATTATTATGATGTCTACACTGAACAGGTTTCTCACGCATCACTTATAAATGAATGATAAATGGATATAAATGTCTGTCTGCAGTTGACCACCTTTTTCAAGGACTATATTAAAATTCCTCTGACTCTAGAGATGGGATAGGTTAAGGGTTAGGGCAGAAATCTAGTTTAACTGAGGCCACAGGTGGCGCTAGTTGTAAAGAACCCAGCTGCTAATGCATATGTTAAGAGAGGAAGGTTTGATTCCTGGGTTGGAAAGACCCCCAGGAAGAGGGCATGGCAACCCACTCCAGTATTCTTGCCTAGAGAACCCCATGGACAGAGGAGCCTGGTGGGCTACAGTCCATAGGATCACAGAGTCTGGCATGACTGAAGCAACTTAGCATGCACACATGAGAAATTTACACGTGGAGGGGAGAAATGATTTTTTTCTACCCCATTTCTCAAACATGTTTTTCCCATCCTATGGCTATAGTCCATAGGGTTGCAAAGAGTCAGACACGACAGAAGCAACTTAGCATGCACTCACACCACGTTCTTAGCACCAATAATAGACACTCAAAGTTATCTGTGAAAAAGATTTTAAAAAACTGACTTAGGTAGAAGGCCAAAAGAAAAAATTATTCAAAGTTCAGTTGCTAAAAATTATTCAAAGTTTTAGTTCTACAAATACATATAATAGGTTTCAACACTAGATCATCATTCAAGCCAAAATTAGTTTAGATATAATTCTGTTAGGTAATATTCCCAAGGATTCTTAAGTCTACTTACTTGATTTGTTAAAAAAAATATGTTATCTGTACATTAAATATTTAGTGTATAATGTGAAAATCTAGTACTACACAATAATGATATAGTCTTTAATTCTCTGAGTTAAACTGTAATGTATTCCCTACTGACTGTATCACCCAAACAACAGTTAACAATATTGTAGGGAAAAAACTTACAGGATATCAGCAGATTTGAAAAAAAGCTACAGCAGATTAGATTTTAAAAGCTTAGATTAAATAATCATAGAGAAGTTTTATAGAGGCAAATGAACTCTTACATAAGCAAGAGAAGTATTTGTAAAGGTTAGCAGGTTTTTCATTTTTTACCATACAGTGTGCAGAAAAATAAATTATTTCAAGGATTTTTACTTGCAGTGAATATTTTCCAAGATATCTCCTGAAAGAAAAATAAATCCTTCCAGATAATTTCCTTGTAGAAATAGCTAATCTTTATAACTTCCTCCAAAGAGAAAATACACAGTCTTTGATTATCTGAGAAAACTTTCATGTTTGCCTATGGAAATCTATGTTAATAATAAGAAAAATTCCCCTAAGAAAATTATTTTTTTCAGAAAACTTGTTTCTCCTCCATGTCTGCAAAGTGACCGATTTGTGAACACGTCTTCCTTCTAAAGCAGCTGGCTGATGTAAGCAAATCATAGTTTCCCCCGAATTGACATGCTTAGGCCAAAGAGGTACAAGGCAGAATTCTTTAAAAGGTTTCCTTGCTCCTAAGAATGAGACATAGTAAGTAATGTTTTTTTATTCTTTTGTATTCCCTTGTCTGGATGTGGCCCATGAAACTGCTACAGCCACCTTTCTACAAACCTTAGGGTAATGCCAACACCAGTGATGGCAGACAGATGACACAGAAAGAACCAGATCATTCATATTATTGCTAAGCAGATAATATTATCTTTTATATAGCCACTCAAACTCTGGACACTTATTCTATAGTTTAATAAGTCTTTTTTTTTTTTTAACCAGCCCAATTAAGGTGACTTTTAAGTGGAAAGCACACTATTTGATTAAAGAGTAATATATTGGTCTCACACTCAAAAGAAGATAACAAAATTACCAACTCAAAAAAATGAGGAAACATTATTTAGTATTCTTTATGGCTAAGACACTGTACAATGTTTAAAGGAGAATCAAAAGTGCATGTAAAATAGTTCCCCCACTCAAGGAGTGTATTATTAAAAGGGGGATATATTTATACAAATGGATGATAATAGCTTTATCAGATAGGACATTTGACACTGTGTGGATCACAACAAACTTTGGAGAATTTTTAAGGAGATAGGAATTCCATATCACCCTACCTGCCTCTTGCAAAACCTTTATGCAGGCAAAAAACCCAACAGTTAGAACTGGACATGGAAAAACAGATTGGTTCAAAATTGGGAAAGGAGTACATCAAGGCTGTATATTGTCACCCTGCCTATCTAAATTATATGTAGAGTACATCATGGGACATGCCAGGCTGGATGAAGTATAAGCTGGTATCAAGATTGCTGGGAGAAACATCAATAACCTCAGATATGCAGATGACACCATCCTAATGACAGAAAGTGAAGAGGAACAAAAGAGTCTCTTAATGAAGATGAAAGAGGAGAGTTAAAAAGCTGGCTTAAAACTTAACATTTGATAAACTAAGATCATGGTATCCGGTCTCATCACTTCATGGCAAATAGATGGGGAAACAATGGAAACAGTGACAGACTTCATTTTCTTGGACTGCAAAATCACTACAGATGGCGACTACAATCATGAAATTAAAAGATGCTTGCTCCTTGGAAGAAAGGCTATGACAAACCTAGACAGTGTATTAAAAGCAGAGATATCACTTTGCTGACAAACCTCTGTATAATCAAAGCTATGGTTTTTCCAGTAGTCATGTATGGATGGGAGAGCTGGAACATAAAGAAGGCTAAGCACCAAAGAAGAGATGCTTTTTGAACTGTGGAGTTGGAGAAGACTGTTGAGAGTTGCTTGGACCGCAAGGAGATCAAACTAGACAATCCTTAAGGGAATCAGTCCTGAAACATCATTGGAAGGACTGATGCTGAAGCTCTAATACTTTGGCCACCTGGTGCAAAGAGCCAACTCATTAGAAAAGACCTTGATGCTGGGAAAGTTTGAAGGCAGGAGGAGAAGAGGATGACAGAGGATGAGATGGTTGGATGGCATCACCAACTAAATGGACATGAGTTTGAGCAAGCACCAGGAGATGGTGAAGGACAGGGAAGCCTGGCATGCTGCAGTCCATGGGGCTGCAAAGAGTTGGACATGATTGAGCGACTGAACAACAAATATATAAAATGTTCTAGTAAACACAAAGATAGTTATGTCTCCTGAGGATGAGGAACCCTTGGAGAACAGGATGCAGTAAAAGAGTAAAATTAGATAAATGCCTTCAAAAATGAAGAGTGAGATGAGCAAGAAAGTGAATGGCAATTTCAGGAAATTGTAGCAAAGTACAAAACTTGAATTATTTTAAAGGAACTAACATGGCAGTTAGAGTAAAAGAAAGAGAAAGAGGCAAACAAAGTAAAATGCTAGTGAGAGAACAAGGAAGAGTGGGTTAAAAGGAGACGAAACAGGGTAGAAATGGATGGGAAGGACTTAGAAGTCAACAGAATCCTGTAGTTTATGCAAGTTCTTTGGAAATTGAGAACTGCCAGAAGTCTATAAACAGAGAAGAAATATGATCAGATTCTTATTTTTCTAAGCGATAACATAAATGGTCATGGTGAATGGATGAGATGGGGAGAGAATGGATATTCTCTTTTACTAGATAAATGAAGCTGAAAAATGGTATTATCACTTACATTAGATGAAAATATTGAAATGTTTGCTACCTTATCAGCATGGTCTGTCAGCTGAGGCTTTTGTTCAAGCTGCAACAGAGCTTGTTTCTCCCTTTGTCTAATGCTACTTCCTTAGTGGTAACCTCATGTGTGTTGATCCCAAGAAACCCTCCCTTGCAAATACTCTATAAGCTAATTTTCATCTCACAGTTGGCTTCTGGGAGAACTCAACTTACAACAAAACTAGTGGGAGTGATTAAATATAGATCCAGATCTCTGCCCTTGGAATGGGATCCCTTCTGAATGGATCTGATTGCTCCATTTTGATCTAGGGTTGAGGGAAGGGAATATCAAATCAATGTGCATTATCTGTTTCAAACCTTCTGAGAGAAATTCACAGAAATTCACATTTCTGAACTAAATAGAGGACTAATGGACCAACTCTACAGGCTTCCCTGGTGGCTCAATGGTAAAGAAGCCACCTGCCAATGAAGGAGATGTGGGTTCAATCCCTGGGTCAGGAAGATCCTCTAGAGAAGGAAATGGCAACCCATTCCAGTATTCTTTGCCTGGCAAATCCCATGGACAGATGAGCCTGGTGAGCTACAGTCCATGGGGTTGCAAAGAGTCAGACACAACTTAGTGACTAAACAACAACAGATCAACTGTAGAAAAAGCCTCCTTAAACTCTGGGATATCATGTCCCTGGTAATGCTTATACTTGCCTTTAAGTCTATTATGTCTCTGTAGAAATTTAAAAAAAAAAAATATAGCTTATCCCTCTTATCTAAATGTCAGAATTTGAAAAAAAAATTTGGTCTACTTAATTTTGACTTTCTAGATAGAGAAAATGCCCTGAAAGGTCTAATTTCGACTTTCTTCTCCTACGGCTATTTTCTCAAACATTATTGATCATATACCTGCCCCATTCATATACCTGCCTCATGCATTATAAAAGACTCAAAAATCTAGTCTGAACAGAGTTAAGATCATAAGAAGAATATTATTAAATATTTATGATGAAATGACTTTTTGCTACTACTTTTAGTGATTCCACTCTAAATTCTTGTGGCAAATATGAAATGACAATGGCTGATATTTCAGTAGGCACAACCTTGTTTGTACAAAAACTTCAAATAAACAGATATCCTAAATTTTGATACTCCAACTGGATACTTTCTACACAATTTCTTCTTAAATTTCCCAGAGGAAAAAATTCCCAACCAGTCACTCACAGCTCAGTTATGTGTTGTAGATTGCTTTACTCTATAAAGAATACAAAGGAAATCCTTCAGCCCCACAGAGTCCCAGCATGTGTGGTTTCTTCCACAGAGGAGTCTGGATTTTTGCTGAGGGGCACTGAGCCAATGCAAACCACGTAGGTCTAATCACTGCTCAACTACTACATCTTGACACTTACTTGCTACTGTGCAGTAAGAACCTTTTAGAATTGACATGATTTATATAAATTTTAAAGGTGGATACCTATAAAAACATAAATTCTTACCTTTGCATACCTAACCTCTTTATGAATTGTTCATTTTACAAAGATAAATGTCAGTTAAACAGAAAGTCTCTAGTATAGACTCTACTTTTATAGTATGTTCAAATGACCATTTATTTCAATAACATCATAAGGGAAATCAATATTTCATAAACATTTATTTTATTAGATATTAGCACATTTCAAGCATGGAATATAGCCAAAGAGAGATTTACTTAAAATAGCCAGAGGAGGAAGTTAGCTATCAGAATTTATTTTAAGCAATGATCTAATACACTCAGTTCAGATAAATGGACTTATTCTTCCAACCCTTTCCAATCTCTGAAGGCAGAGAACAGCACCAGAACAAATTCCCTTAAAAGTATGAATCGCTTTTTTTATTATTCTAAGACTGAAACATATTTGGAAAAATGCTTTGTTAGCTATGTAGTGTCTTTTAAAGAAAAACCACAAAGTTGAAGATTTCCTTTGTCCTCTTTCGTAAGAAGAGCCATAAAGATATTTACTGATGTTGAGATACTAGTTGATATTGTCTATAGCCTCTCCTAGGAATTTTTTTAAGTACTCATACTCCTAAGGGAAAAAATACACCCTTAAGAAGAACTGGGGGATTTCCCAGTTATTATATAAGGGAATTTCCATAGCATAGAGCTAAGACTCCATGCTATCAATGCAGGAGGTCCAGGTTCAATCCCAATGTCGGGGAATTAGATCCCACATGTCACAACTAAGAGTTCATACACCACAACTAAAGATTACATGTGCCACAGCTAAGACCAGACAGCCAAATAAATAAATATATTTTTAAAAAGGAATAAATGGAATGAAGCTTTAATGTCAGAATGAAAGGTAAGTTTTTTCAAATTCTACCACACAACTGTTTATTTTATCTTACTATAAACAATATCTAGGCTATAGAATAATACTCATCTTAAAAAATAAGATAACCTTATGAGTTTGTGTGTTTGGACTGACACAAGTCAAGAACTACTGGCAATACTGTAGTGCTCACAGATTACACAAAAGGCACACATATACATTTGCATTCAAAGATTAGTTCTTTACCATACCTGAGCATTTATTTAAAAAGTATTCCTTTTCCTTTGGTGGGCCTCAAAATGTGTGGAAGTACTACTTAAAAATTAAATGATTACAAGAGCAAAAACAATATTTCTAATGCACGTGCTCATTAAGCAATAGTAACGCATATGGTGACAAATATTTTGCCTATGTAGACTAAAACTCTTGGTGCTGATAATATTCAAATAGTGGAACAACTGTTATTTAGTTATTAAAAGTGCCTCATAATTAGAGGGTTAAGTTAAAATGGTCATTGTAGGTGAAAGCTATGTGAAGCTTCAAAGTCCAAGAGTGACCTATAAATAACTCTTTCTGAATGGGATGAAGTATCTATTAACTCAGTGTGTACATGCTAAGTCGCTTCAGTTGTGTCCAACTATTTGCATCCCTGTGGACTGTAGCCCACCAGGCTCCTCTGTCCATGGACTTCTCCAGGCAAGAATACAGTATTGGGAACTACTGACCTGAAACCTTGCAATGGTTCCTAGTATTTCTTTTGCAATAGGATTTCTTATGGAAAAGAAGAGAAAGAAAAAACAACCAAGTATACCTTACAGATGCAGAATGATCATATGTCTTCTCATTAGTCATTCAACTCCTCTAGTCTTGATATCCATTTTTGTTTGCATAGATATTGATATTTACTAAGTTACAATATTAGTTAATAATAATTAAGACAGTGTGGCCATCCTTGCTTTGCATATCACAGTGCTAGCTGAAAATGTAGAATACAATAGTAATTGCTTTTCAGTTTTGAGCATATATTTCTTTAAGTGGTAAGATTGTTGTTAATGAGCCCATAATTGAGGCATTGTTCATCCTTACTATCTGAATGTGAGTAATTCATAGAAGAAATCTGTTTAAATGTAAAATTAGAATGTGGAGAAGACAGCGTGGTTTAAAATGCTACCGGAGTCATACTATCATTTTAAAGTATGCTTATATGTTCACTGAAAATTAATTCAAAAATTTATAATAATTGCTACAGATATAAATGTTAATACTTCATGAATAACTCATTTCTAGTTTTTAAATCTAAAACTTTGCATTTCTGTTAGCATCCATTTATTAACTTTTCATACCTTTCATTCGTATTTTCAAAGGTTTTAGTATTACACTCAGTGTTAACAAAAAGCATGCATATGTGTTTAAATCCATAAAATCCAGAAATATGTATCAGAGGCAATACGTTCTTTTAATATGTTCTTTTTTGACATGCACATGACCTACTGCATTTGATGCTGAATCACTTAAAACGAAAGAGACGGAAAGGAGCATAGATGAAAATAAATGCATCCAATCAACTAGACAGAAATAAACTGACCTTCTTAAAATTTTTGTTTAAGTCAACCAGACTGAGCAAGAAGATGTGATCCTTGGCTCCCAGGAGCAGCCTGCCCCTCTCCTCATCTAACATAATAGTTTGGAAATCCAGTCCTTCTGATGAGCCCAAAAAGGGAATACAGCTATTTGAAAGCAGCAAGTCTATGGGAAAATAAAAAGGATAGAAAAAAAAATTCTTATTAAGCAAAATATTTATTTGCTTCCATATACACACCATTCCACTTTGTAAATGCATATATACATCATGAAAATTCCAATTTATATATATGCAAACCACAGACAGATTTTAGCACACACTTGTTTAGAAAGATTCAACTTATACTTCTATTTTATTGATGTGTTTATATTATTATCAAAATAAATATAAAACATGTTAGAAGAAAAGCAATAAATACAAAATTTTTCACAATCCTGTTTGCTTTCTTAAGTTATAAATTAATGCATTCAGCTACAGTAAGATTTGCAAACTGATCAAATGATCAATATACACAAAGGAAGCAGCCAACTAAGTATATGATAAATCTCAGACATTTTTTTCCCCCTTCTACTTTTTATGATATCTATGTTTGGAAGATTACACACTGCCTAGTTCCCAGTGGTTCAGTGGTAAAGAATCCGCCTGCAATGCAGGAAATGCAGGAGATAGTGGTTCGATCCCTGGGTCATAAAGATCCTCGGGGTCAGAAAGACACCCTGGAGGAGGGCATGGCAACCCACTCCAGTATTATTGCCTGGAGAATTCCATGAACAGGGAGCCTGACAGGCTACAGTCCATAGGGTTACAAACAGTTGGACATGACTGAGCATGCACACACAAAGTTCACATATACAGGAAGATGTAAACGTAGAAGTAATGAATTCTGAAAGTGAAAGTGAAAGTGAAGTCGCTCAGTCGTGTCCGACTCTTTGCGATCCCATGGACTGTAGCCTACCAGGCTCCTCTGTCCATGGGATTTTCCAGGCAATAGTACTGGAGTGGGTTGCCATTTCCTTCTCCAGGGGATCTTCCCGACCCAGGGATCGAACCTGGGTCTCCCACATTGTAGACAGACGCTTTACCGTCTGAGCCACCAGGGAAGTCTGAAGGAGACCTGAAGGAGATGTGATCCTGAACCAGTCATGGAATCAGAATTATAAAGTGAGAAGGGACCTTAAAACTTAATTTATGCCAGTTCATGATTTTATAAATGAAGGTGTTTAATTCCATCAAGATGAAGTCAGATGCCCTAAAGTCACAAAACAACAGTGGCAAAGCTGATAATATAACCTCAGTCCCAGTCTCCATTTATTTTGGGGCTGTTACAAGGCCTAAGTCTTTCAGTTGTGATTGTGATATAGACACATTTCTATTCAGATTTAGGTCTAAAGCCTATTGGTAGGATGAGGGCCTCACTGCTGAGGGCCTAGGTTCAATCCCTGGTCAGAGAACTAAGAGAACTATCCGTAAGCCATGTGATATGGCCAAACAAAACAAACAAAAAAGGAAATAAATTTAAATTTAGTTCTGAGTTTACAGGAACCCAAATCTTTTCAATATTTCTTTCTCCAAGTACTAATCATGCCTTCTCATTTTCTGCAACCCTAGACTATTAAATAACATGAAAAAAATAACATCACTTGTCACTTATTAAAGTCCATTATATTTTACTGGACTTTGCAATTCTGGCTGTATGATCTAGGGCAAGAAAGTTAACCTGCCTTCGTTTTCTCATCTATAAAATGGGAATAATGATGGATAGAAACAATGTAATAAATCATGAAAGTGTGAAGAATAATGAGTAAACATATGACCAGCATTAGAATAGTGCCTGGCAGTGCTGTGTAACTATTAGCTATTATAATAATGATTTATAATCTATAAAAAGGAAGTCATATTTCCCAACTCATAATTCCCATGATTAAAGGAGGTAACTTTATGAAGTTCTTAGAACAATGTCCTAAAGATAGGAGAAGTTCAATAAACAGTGTTACTTTGAATATTAAACTCTGGTTTGGACCAAATGAGTTCTATTAAGGAGTATCATCTCATCTTCCATTAAATCTGACTCATGAAGATTAGAACATCTCTGTGTTTTTTAAAATGATTTTGAAATAACATTAAAAAGCTATTTTGTCTACAAATACTTATAAGCTTAGAAAGTATTAAGTATTAAGCATGTAAACAAGGTTGTGGGATGGCTGAGCCTCGCTGTTAGGGGCTCACGGATCCATATACAAATAGATAGGCATAGATAATACAATACAAGCAAAATAAATTCTAATAGAAGTATACACAAAATGTTAACAGATCTTTCAAGCAATTAATTATGTATCACCTTACAGAAGGAGGTGATATTTACAAACATTCCTGAAGGGTAGACAGAGCTTTACAGGAAAAATATAAAAAACATTTTACTCCAAGCAGAGGAACACTCAAATGGATTGTACCAGGGTATATACCATCTTATATTATGCTTACATATTGCATGTTTAATGCATTTCCTACTATGGGGTATGAGTTCCTTCGGGTCAAAGACCAGGTCTTACTTATCTTAGAACCCTCAGCACACAGCTCAGAGTCTGAGACAAATTGAGAACTTAATAAATATGTGTGGAACTGCAGTAGTCCAGTATGCTGGAACAGAGAGAAGAGGTAGGGGCAGTGAAAAATTAGGCTGTCTCAAAGTAGTCACTGTGTAAACCGTTAGGCTGCAGAGCTTAGGTATTATATATGTAACTGAAAGCCAATAAAATATTTTATGCAGAGAAAGTGATAAAGAGTATAGCTTAGCGTTACAAACGTAAGTCTAGCTGCTGTGTTCAGGATGGATGAGAATCAGGAAACACAGGGGCAGAGAGACTATCCTAAAGTTTCTAAAAGATGGTAAGTCCCTGAATTATGGTGGTACTAAGGGGAGGAGGAAGATGTTTAGGATATTGCATCTCATTTTCTGTCTACTTAAATGAGGAAAATAAAGGACATCATCATTTGCTTTATTTTCGTTTTCCATAACCAATTTTATCAAGTTTAGTTTTAGGAAAAACAGCTGCAAAAATATTGACTAACCTTAAGTATTATCATTTCAAAATGATTTAATGTTGCCTTGTGACAATGTTAGCATCAAACCGATTAGAGCATGCTTTACCGATGCTTGGCAGCCAAAGTAAATAATTAGATTCAGACATTACATATGAAAATTTCTCAGGTTGACACATTTTGAAAAGATCTTGGGACAGGGAATGGAACAGGTTCCCTCTCCCCCAAGCAGCTTATCTTTCTCGCATTTCTGCCAAACCAAGCAAATTCACTTTTGTTTCCACGGGATCATCAACAAAAGCCTAGGGAAAAAAAAAGTTAAATCCAGAGTCTGTATCTTAACACCTAAAGCTGATATACTCTCAGGATTTCAGGAATCAGATATGAATGCTGGCTCTGCAGGCTGAAAACTCATGCAAGTTAAAGACTAATAATTTGGCAATATATTTCCAAGCTTTATTTTTTCTTTCCTTAAACCAGCAAGTCTTAGGCATATAATTTTTTAAATTGTCCACAGTTTATAAGTCTTTTTAACAAAGACATCATCTTGTTTTCCCCCGCCCCCAACTTTGGTGGTGGATTGAATGGGTTGCTTCATAAAAGCCATTCAGAGGGGGTCTGCTCTGTACTTACTTAACCAGCCCCACCTTTCTGCAGACCTCTAGGTCCTAAATGCATTCTTTGTTCTTTCTACCTAAACCTTTGACCTAAGCCACCATAATCACTCCTGTTCTTTTAGCAGTTCATTTTCCTATCACCTTGTTCTCAGTTTGTAATCTCACTCAACCAGGGCCTCAAATTCCCATTCTTGTTCTATCAATAGATTCTTGAAAAATCTACAGTTGATTATTTCTGAAATAAATACATCAAAGTTATGATTAATCATTTACTAGTTTAACTATGAAAACCCTGCACAGGATGGATTTTAATTGAATGATGACACAGACAAGATGTTCATAATCCATAATCAAGAAACCATTACAACAGGATGGTTCTGTGGTTCAAAACTCCTATAAAGAGCATAGTATTTTCCTATATTTGTATTCATGTGCCTGCATGTTAAGTTACTTCAGTCGTATCTGCTTCTTGGCAACCTGATGGACTGTAGCCCAGCAGGTTCCTCTGTCCATGGGATTCTCCAGACAAGAATACTGGAGTGGGTTGCCATGCCCTTATCCAGAAGATCTTCCCGACCCAGGGATTGAACCCGCAAGTCTCTTAGATCCCCTGCATTGGCAGGTGGGTTCTTTACCACTAACACCATCGGGCAGTCCCCTTGTATGTATGTGTGCGTTGCTAAAGAGTATATCCAGAGTTCATCAATATCTCCTGTTACCTTACCAAAGGCACAGATAAATTGTATGTCTCCCACATAGAGTTAATAGCATACTTAAAATAATTTCTCATTTCTAACACAACAAGTCAGTCTCTACCTTCATAAAACTAGATTTCTGAAGGCAAACAACTGACTCATCTAAGATCACCAGGTTCTCTGCATATGCTGTAAAAACTCTGCTAACAAGTTCCACTCTTACGGACCTCACAGCCTAGTGCGGAGAAAATGCTCATCCACAAAAAAAAAATGAGAATATATCTTTTTTTTTTAACTTCTAGTAGCTGAAGACCTTATTTATTTTGGCTGCACCACAGGGCATATACGATCTTAGTTCCCCAAGCAGGGATCGAATCCATGCCCCTGGCATTGGAAGTATGGAGTCTTAATCACTGGACCACCAGGGAAGTCTTGAGAATGTACTTGTGACAAAGGACAATGGTACCACAGTAGTAGATTGTTAAATACTTTTAACAGTAAAATAGAAAGAGCTTCCTCTCTGTCTTCATTAGCAAGCCAAATAACACAGCTCTTGCCAATATGGTGGATAGAGAAACCAAATGGTCTCTGATCACCTTCCAACACTGAAGTTCTACGGCATTAGAACCATACATTGAACTCTGTTAAAACAGACACATATCAAATAACAAACTTAAATGGACACATATCAAGTAACTCATTCATCTGTTTACTCCAGGCCATTGCTCTATTCCCTGGAACAGGTAGTCTCTAACCTTTGGGAAGAACAGAAATACAGTATAACGTAATTAGAGCTAAAGGGAGATCTTGATAATGCTGTTTGAATTCTCTATTACCAATTCAATGAGGTTCAGGATGGTTAAGTGGGCTTCACAAAACCAGTTTGTTCTTCATGGTGGAATAGGACAGCAATGAACCCCCTGACTCACAGCCACATGCCCCTCTATGTGAGCGGAAGGTGGAAGATCTCACAATTCCTGCTCCTATTTGAAACAACGGCTTGTTCTATAAAGAAGTCTTTATATCTCCCTGTAGTGTCCCTTCATATAATTGTTCTTTCAGCCTGAAGAAATATTTGACCTGATGTTCTACATTCTTCCTCTTCACCCCAGAAAGGAAAGGAGTGGCCAGTCACGCGGAATCTAACAAATTTAGGATTAGGCAACACAGACTTCCTCAATGTTCACTATTAAATGAACAAAATCCCAAACCCTTGAAATCCTGAATTTATTGCCAGAAATTCTAAACTGGGTGGAGCTGACAATCTCTCTCTTGAGAAGACTACATAGTTAAAAAATGGCTTCCCACATCCTTTAAAGAACACTTAACAGGAAGCTCTTTTTTTAAAGGAGAAAATCAAAGTTATTAAGGGCAGATTTTCATGGGGTAAAAATAAAATCACCTTTGAGCAAAGTCAGTTTCCAGTCAAATTCCTCAGCAGAAAAAGCTTATAGCCAAAATGAATCCAGATCAAAACCCTGTCACCCTGGGGATCTCCTGGTGGTCCATTGGTTAGGACTCGGCACTTGCCAAAAAAAAAAAAAAGAATGAAAGAAAGACAAACACACACATACACACAACTCTGTTACTTTTCCCTACCATTCAGTATATTCAGCAGAAAAGTACAAATTCTTACCCTACCTGCTCATCTTTTTCTTCAAAGAAATAACCATTATATTGTTAGGGCTATTCTGACGTTTCTTGAACACAGTCACACCTCTAGTGTGTTCTCTGCAACATCATCTAAATAAAGACATAAAGGTGTCTTCATTCCTGCCTTCTCCATAAATTCAGCTTCTTCCTCTTGACTTCTGAATTCCCTGGGTTTCCATGACTGCCAGTCTCCCAAGACTCCTTCTATGGAACCTCTTGATCCCACAGTTTCCAGAAATGTTCTGGCTGTCAAACCAACCTCACTACAAACTTCAAATCTCACAACTTCCCCAAAGCCTGTTCTCTGTTTGGGTCAGGAGTTGAGTAAAGAGAGCAAACTGTTCATTCCAAAATGAAAATTAGTCCCTAATTTTGTGACTCACTGAGTCTCTTTGGCCCGCTATGAACCTGTATTTCTCCTGCTTTTTGTCCAAGGCAAGGCAAGAATTCTTTCTTGGATTTAACCTTTGGAAAGAGAGCTCATTTTAAATTGGCCCCACCTGACTTTCAATTGGTTTTCTGAGGCCTGAGACTATATGAAAAGATTTTGGTGACCAAGATCGCTCACCTTCACCTATCAAACATAGTGCTTATTCTCTATGTATGAAGCTTAAGTCTCCATAGCTAACTGCTCAAAATATATAAAGAATATTATTCAAACTTAAAATCCCAACAAAAAGATTAAATTATAAGAATATATTACTGTTCTATTTTTCTAGATGAAAAGTCTAACTCTACCTTGCAAAATAATGCAAGTTCAAATCAGAAAGAAAAAGAAATCAAATTCTCATTTGCTCATCTGCAATGGAATGTTGGAAACCGTTCTGTTCATTAGGTCTCAGACAGATCATTATCTATATCAATAATAAATCAGGTGACACCACATAGGGAAACATATACTAGGAACAAGTACAGTCTATTATATCATCAGAGCTACATTTTTTCCAGGACAAGACGTGGAATAGGAGTGTGGTAATTTTACACCATCACATTTTCATCTACATCCATGCTTTTAAATCACAGGTTTATTCTTATTTGGCCAGCTTTCAACAATAGATGCCTTTTATAATCCATCACATGTCAGATTCATAATTTATGATTATGGATCCCTTTTAAATTCTTTGAGTAAGAATGAATAGTTTTAAATTCTCAAAAGCTTGGCCATAATAAATTTTGCTACTGACCTATAAAAAAAGCTAACATTATAAATAACTGATACATTTCCAGAACAATGCAATAAATGACAGAATAAACTGCCTCAGAAATACTTGACAGGATAATTTTAGGAACGATACATTCTACTTTGACAATTACTTTCTTAATTCACTTTAAGGTATTGAGAATGTCTTCCTTCTCAAATTTTAAGGAATACTTAAAGTCTAAACACCATGTCACAAGTGAGCATAAATTTGTTTTCAATTTAGAATGTGAATTTAATTTTAAAAAACTCAAAAATGTCAATACATTTTATTTTATAATACATCACTTATTATTGATTCCAAATAGCAAGACAAATATGACAACAGCAAATAATTCCTCAAGCAAAGACGCATACAAGTTAATTTACAGAGCAGAGTTATGAGACTAACATAATATTTTACAATAATAATTTTAAATTACACTAATCAAAGTTAAGCATATATATATATAAGTAATGTTAAGAAGCATATATAAGCCCATCTGTCATCTCCAATTCTCTGTCCACCTCCAATCTAGAATCTATTGACATATTTACTAGTTTATTTTCTATTTATTTTCTTATTTACAAATAATATATATGCATTACTATTCTTTCAATCACTCAGACATTTCTATTGAATTATTATTTACAGAAACTGAGAATTTTAGATTTCTTATGCCAACTCTTTCCCTCCAACCAAGTCCCTAACATTATAGAATATCCATTTTTATGAAAGCTATATTTAATCATTCCATTATTAGTACAAGGTAAATATTCTTCCCTACTTAGAAAAACTGTTCTTTAATGATCCTTACTTTCTTGAACAATATGTTGGTTTTGTTAACAATTTCTTAATTGTGACATTTGCTTTGACTTCATTAAGATCATAGTCAAACCTTTCCACACCTTCTGAAAACTGTGTCCATAACATTTTCAAATGAAATTGTCATATGTTTTTGTTTCTCTCCAGGAATACCCACTCCTAGACTCTTTCTTCCTCCTGCTCCAATCTGAACTGTCTGTTCTCTGGCCTGAGTAATACTTTCTCAGACTTTTTTCAACTTCTCTCCTGGTATGACTCCCATCTTTCCTGGATCTCATGTCTTCATTCTTTGATTTATTTTCTTATTTTGGTGAGCACATCTCCAGAAGTGTCTGTGACTTAGATTTTTGAAATTTTCCATATATCCAAAGTCATAGTTTGGAAGTCTCATGCCATCAGTGCCCCAAGGATTTGACTGTCTTCTGTTTTTTATTTTTTCTTTCTTTTTCCCTCCTCACTCTGCTATTATAAAATTTAAAATGATTGGCCTGAATATGTCTTTTTTGTTTTTCATTTATTATGCTGGGCATTCAGCATGACATCTGATTTGAAAATTAATTTCCATTGATTCAGGGAAATGTCCATTTGGTTTTTCATTTAGAACAAACAGATGTCAGTTATCCATGGAACTTTTCTCTAGGATTTGTCCAGAAAGGGTCCTCTCTCTTACCTAAGGAAGATAATTCTATAGAGATGTGCATGGAATTTGAATCAGAATACGCTTATGGAATTGCAAGAGGGAGATTCAAAATACAGTCATAGAATAATGTCCTCCTTAATTTAAACATGCGTGCATGCTAAGTCACTTCAGTCGTGTCTGACTCTTTGCATCCCTATGGACTGTATCCTGCCTATGTAGGCTTCTATGTCTATGGAATGCTCCAGGCAAGAATACTGGAGTGAGCTGCCATTTCCTACTCTAGGGGAACTTCCCAACCCAGGGATCAAACTTGTGTCTTTTATGTCTCCTGTATTGGCAGGCAGGGTTTTTACCACTAGAGCTACCTGGGAAGGCCCCTTAATTCAGGCAGTAGGGCATAAACAATGAAATAAGCTTTTCCATTTAGTTTCCTATAACCATTTTCTCATGAAGTGTTAGTTCTCTACTGATGATTTCAAAACATACACCTAAAACCCCATTGCATCTCCCAAGTCATAGTTCAGAATTTCCAATAGCTAGCTTGATATTGTCATTTTCCCCTCAGCCACCTCATCCTACCAATTACAATGACTTTAATGACATAACTGAATTCTCAGGCTCAGGATAGCAGAATCGTTTTTAGTTCTTCTTCCTTATTCCCTTACTCTTTTATTCCCCTGTTTAAATAATTGGTACCTCCAAGGCTATTGCATTTCCCTCACCTCAACATCCAGGTAAATTTAAAGCCTTGTAGATTTTCTTATGTAAATCTTTCATTCTTCTTCCTCAAACATTTATTCCTATTGTCAGCTAGGCAAACAGCCATATTACTACTTCTCAAAACTGCTGCAACAGGTTCCTAAACAACTTTGTTCTCTGCTCCCATCCCTCGCCAATCCCTCTCCAATCCACATGAAGTTATATATTCTGTTTTTTCCCCTAATTAGAATTGTCAGAATTTCATGATCAAATTATCTAATACCAACAAACAGTTAAATTCAATAAACTAAATTTCTTCCAATTTTCCAAGTTCAATTTCACACCCAACCTCTTCTGAAGTTCTTTTAAGTGTTTTGATTTATTTACCATAATACTATGGCATCAGTCTTTTTGCAGTTATTCCATCCTTTAAAAAGATTAGAAGCCCTTGCAGATAAAAATAAGTCTTAATTATCACTGCAATTCATCACCTCTTTTTTTCACATAAGAAGTCTAATAAACATTTAACTGATTTTTTCAAAGGAGTGATTCTTGTTTGTGTTGAGTTTTCTACCTTCCATTTAAATCAGAATTTATTGCAAGCTTATTAATAATTCAGAGAGGTTAATGTGCCATTTGGAGACCCCACTGTGGCTCTAGTGCTCTGTAATCATGAGAGATTCCTGTTGTGACATCCAAGTATTCCTGTTTGTGTGTGTATCAGGGGTTGGTTTCAGAAATAAAGCACTGTAAAGCAGTGCTTCTCAGCATTAACATGCATTCAAATCAGCTCAGATTCTTGCTAAAATAACGGATTCTCACTGAGGCATCTGAGGGAGGCCCTAAGATTCTGCATTTCTAACGAGTTTCTCATTTATGCTGGTACTGCTGCTACTTACACTGCAGTTGGAGTAGCAACACTAAAGAAAACCATGGGCCCATTGCTCTGAAGTGCTGGACACTTTCCTCCCCACACTAGAGCTTCTCTCAAACCCTTAAATGATGGTGTGTTAATTTACACAAAATAGCCAAATTATTGTTGTTCCTATACAATACTACAGTGTTAGAATAAGTTAGGGATGAACAGATTTGATCAATGTGATTAACTTACAACTAGCTTAATTGCTATAAGTGATAAATGACCTACTTAGTTTCAACCAATGACATATAAAGCTTTCCCCCCTCAGTTTTCTCATACAAAGAAGAGAAGTAATCCATTTAATATCCATTAACCTGGAAGGAAAATGTAAAGACAAGTTATGATTTATTATCGACTTAAGTGAATTTCCTATTATTTGTGGCATAAGAAATTATATCCACAATGCCAAAATATATTTTTAAAGGCCTTGAATTTTCTTCCCACCTTACTTCAATTAATTCAATAATATATTTGGTTTCTCTCTGAAGCCTATCATAATATCCATTTTGTGCTTTATTACATCTAAGGAGCTTCTCCTCTAGTATTTAATTTGATCCTTAAGGAGAACCAGAAGGATTATCTATATATAATTTTCAGATAAGAAAACCTAGACTCAGAAAGAGCAACCAACTATTTTAATGGTGTAAGAACAGTACACGCCAAAGAGAGAGTAAAAACATATCTAGGTCTTCTAACTCTAAGCCCAATCACCCACTACAGTTATATTTTATATTTTAAGATCAATGAGTACACTTCTATCACTTCCCCCACTTCACCATTCCATTGGGATTGCTGAAATATTTGTCTTATTTTCTAGACTGTCTGGCTAACTGTGGCTTTAGTGAAATAAACCTCTTTATGAGTATCTTTCTAAGTAAAAAGCACTTTAGTTTTAATTTATGCCTCTTTTTAATTAATAGGATTAAAATAGCATGTTTAAAGGACTCAGGAAGATGCAAAAGGTATATTACAAGTTCTTGAGAGGCATTCATCAAATTTTATTAAAAAGACCCAATGACATTCATTTTTAAAATATCCATAAATTTATATTTTACACATATATTGAAAGACCCTCACTGTAAGAAGTCCTTAATAGAGCCAAATTTTAGGCTATTGAAGTCATACAAAAAGCAATTGCATATAAAAACTTTTATCTCCTCAATAATTTATAGATAGTAAACCCACTATTTAAAAGAAAAAAATCTATTGTAACCAAAAAAACAGGTTGACTGGGTTTAATACCAGAAAAATTTACCTTTACTTAAGTTATACTCTTGTAAGTTCCTTCCATATTTATGCATAAGCAGGACACAATCAAAGTGTCTCATAATATAGCTCTCCTTCACCCCACCCTGCTGGGGGGATGACACTGATGACTGTGCAGACTTCAGTGATTCACATATGTTCTTAATTCCAGGACACTTTTTATATGATACCTTTGTATGGTAATATTAGTAACTTCTACCACTCTGTGAACCTCTATAGATCAATTACATTTAGAAAAGTGCTTTACATATATTGTTAAATAGATTTTGTGTGTGTGTGTTCATTAGTGCCTGACTCTTTGCGACCCATTGGATTGTAGCCTGCCAGGCTCCTCTGTCTATGGGATTTCCCAGGCAAGAATACTGGAGTGGGCTGTCATTTCTTACTCCAGAAAATAGATTTTAATTATTACTAAATAAATTTTTTAGATTACAGGCAAGTTGTAATACAGACATTATTGAACTGAAATGCAGAAGACAGATCAGTTTTTTAATTATCTACTTATGTGATTCTGATGTTATCATTTAATCTTTTTGAGTTATTTCCAAATCCTTACGTATAAATTTTCTAAACATATGTAGTACTTACAACCTTTGTCAGTATATCAAACTGAATATATTTTCATATCTATTTAATCTCTCTTTCCACCTGGACAACATTTGACACTGATAATGAACCAGGTAATAGTTTATTATGCAAAATAAGCCACTTTTATTAACTTATGTTCTAAAAGGAGCCTGATTTTAGAGAAAAAAAAATTGAGTCTTATCATTATTTTCAATAGGGTATGGATTATCCCATATTGCTCCTGAATCATTAATTATTCCTCACCTAGATTATTTCAATTAACACAAAAATATGTTGCTGTTTCACTCATAAAAGAAAAAAAAAAAATTCTATTGATCTCATTGTCCTTTCAGCTACTACTGCCCATGTCTCCATTATAGGAAAACCCCTTGAAAGAATTATCTACACTTATCTCCAGTTCCTGAGCCCAGAATGCATGCTTCTGTTCTGGCTCCCAATCTTGAAGATACTATTCTTATCAAGGTCAACAATAGACTTTTGTTGTTAAATTTAATGTTGATTTTTACTTATCTTTCATGGCAGAGCTAAACAGGGCACTGCTGATGAGTCCTCTTCTTACTTTCTTCATATAACTTCCTCTACACCACAGCTTCTGATTTTGCTCCTCCACACCTGAGCACTTCTTTTACTTCATGTTGATGCTCATTCCTTCTTTCTCTAATTCTCTGACTTAAGGAACTAAAATTTATATATGCTAACTGCCAAATTCATATCTCCAACTGACACTGCCCATAAACTCCAGAAATTATACACTCAAATACTTCCTTGGCATTTCACTTAGATATCTAAAAGACTTCTCAAATAAATATGTCCACTTGATCTTCCCACACAGCAGTCTTTCACAATCTCCACCATCTCAATTAATATTAACTCCATCCTTAGATCAAAAAACAAACACACACCATGGGGTTAGGCTTGATTTTTCTCTTACTTCACATCCACCCCATCCAACCCATCATTCACTTCTAATCCATCAACAAACCATATTGGCTCTACCTTCCCATCTTCTTCTACCTCCACAGAAGGAGTCTGACTCACAGACCATCATTTCCCACCTGGATTATTACAATCCTCTCAGACTTAGCTCCCTAGTTTCCTGATCTCTCCTTTTTATTGCATACAATACAGAAGCCAGAGTGATCCTATAATAACGAAAGTCAGATCCAGTCACCTGTGTTCAAAATTCTCCAGGGGACTCCCATAACATTCAGACTAAAAGCCAATGTTTTAACAATGGCAACAGTGAAAGAATCTGATCCTCCTTCCCTTCTATTAACTCTGATTTAATCATTTTTCTTATTTCTCCCATTCCATCTCTTTTTAGCCATACTGTCAGTTATTATTTTCTGTGAAACATTATTATCTTGCTAGGTATTAATAGTTGTTCCTTTGACTGTCTTCTTTAGGATCCTTGAATGTGCCAGACAAAAACCAATCCCACACACAGCCTCAGTTTAGGGAAAATATGTCCAGGAAAACAAGTGAGTTCATTAGAAATTAAAGTATCAATGACTTGCTCCACATGGGGGAAAAAATATATACATGTATATATGGGGATTCCTCCTATAAGATTGATTATGCTTGTTCACTATGTACGTAAGGGGAGATAAATTCAGAGCAAATCATTGATTTGACAACAAAAATGTCCACTTTCAAAAGGAGCTTCTGAATGATTTTATGATTCCTTTTAACCCACTCTGAAAGTTACCGACCACTCAAAGACACTCCTCTTATCAAGGTCAATAATGATCCAAAGGCTTGTTAACTACTAGAATATGATGAAGATAAAAATACTGGAAAGTACCTTCAATAAATTCATAGTCTGTGGGTGGTACTGGACTAAGAGAAACTAACTCTAGTAGAAAATCTCTGAGAATAAACAGAGGCAATTTTAATATATGCTGTAAATCCCCAGGAGGAAACTATATAATATTTTTCAAACTTGTTTACACAGGGAAAATTGTGGTCTAGGAACAACCATTAATACCTAGCAAGATAATAATGATTTGCAAAAAATAACTGACAACTAAATGCTTACTATGTCAAACACTGTCTTTCATGCTTTACATGAATCAAGATACCTTCACAATATCCTTATTAAATACATTAATGCATTTAGAAAACTGCAATACAGAAAGTAAACATCCAAATGTCTCACAGACATAAGCAGTTTGGCTTCAGAATCTGCCTTCTTCATTGCTATACTCAATCAAGATGAACAGAATCAATATTAGACTAGTCAAATCCAGTAAGTTAGATGCCTCAAATTGTTATCTCTACTTGAGACATGCTGCATTTCACATTTATACAGATTTCTTTGCAAATAATAAAAAACATATAGATATCCATTCATTCCTCAGAAAATTCAACAAAATTACTATTCTATCAAATACACTAAAGTTTATTTGTATAATAGCAGATGAAAATTTTAAGGGTGACATCAAGCTTTTTTTCTACAGAAACACATAAGTTTTGGAGGAGCAAAAAATAATTAGTACTCTTGGTAGTTACTGAAAAGAGCATATTGCCAAAGATGTAATAATGAAGCCTTGTTTTCTTCTTCTTTTATATATCTTGATATTTCTATTTCTGAACATGCAATATCTCTTTCAAGGGCATAAAGTGGCAAGAACACGAACCTGAACTAGAGAGATGGAAACACACAACTTAGTTCTTTCACTTAACAGCTTCATGCTTTAGAGCAAGGCCTTCAAGCTCTGACCTCATGTTTCTTATCTATAAAATGGGTATAAAAACAAGGTTCTTCATAGTGTCCTAAAACTTAGACATGATAAAGTCTAACTAGGATCCTGGATTCAGTCTTTTGACTTATATCCTGGATGGCACAACCCATGATTGAAGTAACCTCCACTCATTGGTTTACCTGTTTATTGTTTGCCTTCCTATCTGGAAAAGAAATTCAAAAGAGAGTGGCTTTTCCTTTTCCAAAGCTTTTGTACATTCTCTTTAGCTGTATTACCTATTTCATCTTTAGGAGTTTCCCAAGCACCACTGCAGATACTACAGATTCCTGGGTATGAATATCCTTAACTTGTGTAAGTTTCTTCATCAGGAGAACAATATACAAAATGTTTATACTAATTTCAAGATTGAAGTTGGTCATTTTTCAAAAATTATATCTAATACATCTGCAGTATAAAGTATACAAGCCACTGTGAGAAGCCCACCTTGTAAGGCCATATATGTATGTATATTTTATCCTTACAACACAAAATACAGAAACCCAGATCATCCTGACCTCCAGGTTCCTTACTTACTACTCTAGAAACTGATTTAGCATGTATAAATGTGTAAGAATTCAAAATATTCAACTGAGAGGGAATCTCTTTACACAACAAAAGAACCAAACAAGCTCCTGTGGATTCAGAGGTTCAAAACTAAGTCTATCAAAGGGCCTTCTTTAGATAAAATGGTTATTATATTTCTGTTGACCTTTAAGAAATCCCGTAAAATAATCTTGCAGCTGTTCAAAGTAGCTAACTCTACTGATATGGGCTGTGTCTCCGGTCTGCACATAAGGAAGCTTGAGTTATGGAAAATAAAGCTGATTTTGTGCTCATAAAAATGAATAATTTTTGAAAATTACAATCAACTTTTCATTGGACCTGAATTTTCTAGCCTCATATCCTGGAAGTGAATAACTAACAGCAGCCACAGAGCACTATTGGAGAGTGGTGGAGGAAGGAGGGGCAGGGGAGAGGGAGTGTGTGTGGGTAACACGGGTAAGTTCAGAGGTTTTTTAAATTACTTCACTGCATTCAATCTTTGCTACTGCTTTTGAAATGCAGATAACCTACTTGTAAATAAATACCTAAAAAATAAAGTATACTAAATATAAGAACCATAAAAAGAAGAGTTCTTATGGCATTGAATCCAACATTTATACCAGTTCTTTTATATAAGTACTAGGTGCTGGGAGAAGTGAGAATATATAGAATATACAGAGAGATAAATAAAACAAGATTTTAAACTCTCCACACTTTTGTACTTTGTATTCCAAGTACAAAAACAGATTCAGCTCCCCAAAACTTTCTTATTAAGAATAAGCTAATTACCAGCAGCTACCTAAAATTAATGTTTTTAATTCTTTTTAATTTTTAGAACCTTATCCATTATTTTCAAATGATCAAGTTACCACATTTGAGTTAACATTTTACAGTTAATCATACAAAATTTTGATTATGACTACAAATTAGCACAATGACAATCTTTACTTCCTGTAAGACTATCAGAGGGGAGGAAATCCCACAAGTCTGTAAATCTCTTTTGGCTCCTGAGTAATCTTAAACGGAGACTGTGATTTTCTTCAAACCCATTTGATTTTGACAACTGAAATCATACAATCAGTCAGGTAGGTAAGTGCCTCAGGGAAGAAAAGCTCTTGTCCAGGGTGTGAGAAATATGAATAGGCACACAGGCTCCCAGCAGCACCGGGCTGGCTCAGGAGTTGAGCCACGAACTAATTTGAGACCTTAATTTCTTAATCTCTCAGTACCTCAGTATCCTCATTTATAGGAAGATGGTAATAATCTCCACCTCCCAGGGTGGTGATGAGGATAACATAATTCACACACAAGCCTTATTCCAACGCTTTGCTCATGAGGAATCCTAGAGAGTAATCATTAACTATTATTAAAGTTTCTTTCCAAGTCTATTTTGCATGTTTATATTCATCAATACAATGCTCTGGCATTATTAACTGTATCACAGAAACCAGGTAATATTTCCTTTTTTTTCCCTTCAATCTATTTTCAAACTTTCTATTTTTTTTTTTTTAACTGTTTGACTTTTACTATTTGTTTTCTGTTCTATGAGGAAGTGAAGTGAAAGTTGCTCAGTCGTGTCTGACTCTTTGCAACCCCAGGGACTGTAGTCCATGGAATTCTCCAGGCTAGAATATTGGAGTAGGTAACCTTTCCCGTCTCCTGGGGATCTTCCCAACCCAGGGATCGAACCCAGGTCTCCCCCTTTGCAAGTGGATTCTTTACCAGCTGAGCCATAAGGGAAGCCCAAGGATACCAGAGTGGAGTAGTCAATCTCTTCTCCAGCGGACCCTCCCAACTCAGGAATTGAACCAGGATCTCCTGCATTGCAGGAGGATTCTTTACCAACTTAGTTATCAGGGAACTTAAGGTAAATGTAGAGGCATTTGCCTTAAAAACAGGCAAACAAATCAGACATGTGCAATATGATGGATTGTGAAAAGCCCATATTATGTATCCATATCCCTATTAGGATAGAAAACATTTCCATAATTCAAGGGAGTTTCCTCTCACATTCCTTTCCATATGATCACCCCTCAACCATGCAAAAGCAATATCTTGATTTTTTTAAAAACCATAGGTTAGTTTTACCCGTTCTAGCAATTTGAGAAGAATGTAAAAACTCAAAGATAATGATGCTAGCCTAACTCGTTTGTTCATGAGATATAACTTCAAAACAAATACCAACATATGAAATGTGTAGTGTATGTGATAAAATAATTCCACTTATGCTTACATTAAGCATCAAATTAGCTTTAGTATTGCTATTTAATTTGAGCTGAAAAGCTATCTTTTAAAAGATTACCTAAGATAACTTTTTATCTTAAAGATTAAAACTGCCAGCATTATTTTTACCTGCCAAATTCAGAATAAAGGAAAATCCCCTATATTCCTCTCATTAGTTAAGGTATTAAAGAGGCCAAGGGGATACCAGGAAAAAAAAATCTTCAAGCACGAAACGGTACATCCTCTCTCTCTCTCTCGATATATATATATTTATATATTACACTTACATATAAACATGATGGTTAAATACTAGCATATAAACTTTGCTTTTAAATGTTTAAATTAATATAAAAGTGATTAGATTTCACTTCTTCAATGTTTTCTCATCTGTTTTAAGCCTTTCACACTTCTTAAACAATAAAATATGTATATGCTTGAGATATTCAAGATATGTTAGTTTGTTAGTATTTTGAAGATATCTTAATGTTTTTAAAAAATGCCAAGGATAAGCTAATTAGTAGCAGCTGTATGGAATTAACAATTTTTCTATTTTTAGGGTGTTAGGTTGCTCACTGCAGGCCTAGGAGGCCTGTATTTGCCCAGCTTCAAGACCAAAGAAAGAGCCCAGGGTCAGCGACAGAAATATCAGTAGTTTAACAGAAGGGGAGCTTACATGCCTGAAGTAAGATCTTAGAGCAACACCCCACAGAGGTTATGACTGACCCCAAAGCAGAACATGGCAGCAGGCTTCACTCCCAGAGGCCGGGGGTTAGGGGGTAGCGGGGAGGGAGGTGGGGCGATGTTACCATTTACAGAAAGAATTGACAGCAGGTTGGCTCATCAGTTACCAGGGCAATCAGCAGAAACCCCTTCCTCCGCTTTGATAGGCTATCTTGGTGGCTAAAAGTTAGAACAATCATTAGCTGGAGCCTAAGCAAGCATGTAGGAGTCTGGCAGATGTAGGTGAAGCGGGTACTGGTTGAGCAGGAGACTTACAGAGAGCAAGAGAAAAACCATCTTGAGTGGCCTGACCATATCTAGCGATTGATTTGTTTTAATACAAGCTGACTGCAACTTGAGGATAAAATTTTCCTAATTATGCTAATCAATAGTTAATACTTGTAAATAATGAACTGAAAGTATACATGGACAGTTTTTACATCTATTTTCTTCACCAAGAAAAATAAATAATTGGGCTTTTTGTTCTATAATATATTATTATTAACTGATTACAAACATTTCACTGAACTCAGCATGCGTTTCTAAATAAAAGAAGAAATGCTGGAAAACACTGACACATTTACCTTTGTAGGTTAGCTTGAGTCGTGGAATATTTTGCTTAGAAGTTCTAATGACTGGAAGAAACAGCATGGTCATGCTTATCATCATCAAGGCATGAAAAAGATGAAAATTGTGGCTTCTGGACTTTGGTCTCTCATCTTTAGTAACAACCATGATGAAAACAATGTTCTCTTTCAAACAGTGTTAACTGAATCTAAAAAGAAGAAAACAACTATTAATATAGCAGTTTGCAGATTTCTCTGTACTTAGTAAATTATAGTTTTCTGAATGTATGTTTTTTAAAAAAATAATTTCTCCTTCTCTCTTGTTCTGCTCTTACAAATTGTTGCAGGGGGAATGAATCAGAACTGAATAATAAAAATGTAATAAATAAACAGCTGGCTTTATTCAGACATGGAGATGAGTGCAAAACAAAAACTTCAACTACTTAGGTTAATTAGCATACCTTCTTCTACTAAAATGTTTGTCTTGTTTTATGCAAATATAGGAGGAACCAATTCTTTCTGTATTTTGATGGATTCGTGGTCAGAAAAGAATACTGGTAGAAGCCTACTCTTGCCTCATACCTTCCTCAAAGAGAAAGATCCTCAAGTAAAACTGAATAAAAGCTATCATTTTGAGAGAGTTCTTTTGTTTCTGACCAAAAAATATTCCCAAGTCTACCTATAACTGGGACAATTAAACATGATCTGGTCAGGGCCGCCAGTACAGATTTTAGACCTGGGACAAGGCAATCTTACCTGCAACCTATATTACTCCACACAGGGTGGCACTAAATATAAAATACCGTAGAAGAAAAAAATTTAAAAGAGGACATAGTTATTATAGGTTGTCACAATCAAGCTGCCTTGGTTGTCTTCGTTAAGACATGGAATAAATCAAAACTCACATATTTCCAACTAAGTCTTGTAATAATAATTATAAATAATATTCATTGAGTATTTACATGAACTGGTACTTTTTAAAAAGTGGTGTAAATGACACCACCCTTATGGCAGAAAGAGAAGAACTAAAGAGCCTCTTGATGAAAGTGAAAGAGCAGAGTGAAAAGATTGGCTTTAAACTCAACATTCAGAAAAGTAAAAAAAAAAAAAAAAGTGGTGTAAAAATCTTATGCTACTGTTCATTGCATGTTTTTTTTACCCTATTCAAGAATCCATATTTATTTAATTGCATTGAGCAGGTTCAGCTGCATGCAACAAATTCTGATAAATACCCTTTTCATTTTTGCTATTGCTGTTGTTGCTAAGTCGCTTCAGTCGTGTCCAACACTGTGCAACCCCATAGACGGCAGCCCACCAGGCTCCCTCGTCCCTGGGATTCTAGAGGCAAGAATACTGGAGTGGGTTGCTATTTTCTTCTCCAATGCACAAAAGTGAAAAGTGAAAGTGAAGTCGCTCAGTCATGTCTGACTCCTAATGACCCTGACTCCTAAGGCCCCTCTGTCCATGGGATTTTCTAGGCAAGAGTACTAGAGTGGATTGCCATTGCCTTCTCCATTTCATTTTTATTCTGTTACAAATATTTTCTAATCTTCCATGTTATGGCTTTTCAAACATATCCATCATTTACAAGTGGACATTTAAATTCCAAATACATGCAGTTTTAAAAATATCTTTGATATTACTCTCTCATTTTGATATTAATTTCTAATTTAAATACTTTCTTCTCTACAATCACCCTCTGTGTTTTTTTCAGTCTTCTAACTTTAGTGAGGCTTTAAATGGGTAAGTCAAATATCTCCTTGGTAAATGTCATATTGTAGTTGAAAATATGTGGGTAATTTTCAAATATCTTTTGATACTGATTTCTAACATAATTCCACAGTAACAAGAGAACAGACTATATGATTTCAATAGCTTTAAACCATGAAATTTTTGCACCTTCCTTTATGTTCTTGGATATGTTACAGTGTCTCCTAGTTTATACTCTATGGAAACTAGGACAAAATTTGTATCCTGCTATCTTGTGAAAATTGTATAATTCTTAATTACGTTGAATTGGTTCATGGTGGTTTTCATGTCTACTACATACTTCTACTTTTCTGTATATTCATTCTATTAATTTTTGTGTTTGATATTGAAACTCCAACTAAAAATCTTAATTTACTTACTTAAAAAATAATTGTAATATATAGAGGAACTATATGTAACTTTGTTCTATATTTTCCAAGTCTCCTATAATGTGTTATCTTACTTTCATAATTTAGAAAATAAAAAAGAAAGAGAAGAAAAAAGCTGGTTTACATAAATTAAATGACCTAATGCTGATAAATTAAACAAGTATGTCATTAGATTGAGGTTACTCTAGTGCCATGTAGCCTATCTAATTGAACAAAGCCTAAGCCTGTAAATGCCTCAAAAGTACAAATTTATAACACTAAGAACAACCAATCAAACAGTTAACTAGGCTTTAAGGTATAGACAATCAAATAATCTTCCTGTTTTGGAAAGTTTCTTTAGGTAAATCTTTCCCCTAGTATCCATCTATCAGTGGAGTGCTCTTAACCACTTTCAGTTTCAGTTCAGTTTAGTTGCTCAGTTGTGTCAGACTCTTTGCAACCCCATGGACTGCAGCATGCCAGGCTTCCATCTCCATCACCAAATGCCAGAGCTTGCTCAAACTCATGTTCACTGAGTTGCTGATGCCATCAAACCGTCTCATCCTCTGTCCAGACTTCAATCTTTCCCAGCATGGGTGTCTTTATCTAATGAGTCAGTTCTTCACCAGCTGGCCAAAGTATTGGAGCTTCAGCTTCAGCATAAGTCCTTCCAATGAATATTCAGGGCTCATTTCCTTTAGGATTGATTGGTTTGATCTCCCTGCATTCCAAGGGAATCTCAAGAGTCTTCTCCAACACCACAGTTCAAAAGCATCAATTATTTGCTACTCAACTTTCCTTATGGTCCAACTCTCATATTCAAACATGACTACTGGAAAAACCATAGCTTTGACTAGATGAACGTTTGTTGGCAAACTGACATCTCTGCTTTTTAATATGCTGTCTAGGTGTGTCATAGCTTTTCTTCCAAGAAGCAAGCATATTTTAATTTCAGGGCTGCAGTCACCATCTGCAGTGATTTTGGAGCCCAAGAAAATAAAAGTCTCTCACTGTTTCCATTGTTTCCGCATCTATTTGCCATCCAGTGATGGGACCAGATGCCATGATCTTAGTTTCTTGAATGTTGATTTTTAAGCCAGCATTTTCACTCTCCTCTTTCACCTTCATTAAGAGACTCTTTAGTTCCTTTTTACTTTCTGCTTAAGGGTGGTGTCATCTGCATATCTTAAGTTACTGATATTTCCCCCAGCAATCTTGATTCCAGCTTGTGTTTCATCCAGTCAGTATTCAGCATCATGTACTCTGCATATAAGTTAAATAAGCAGGGTGACAATATACAGCCTTGATGTACTTTTTTCCCAATTTGGAACCAGTCCGTTGAAATGGTTGTTTCCAAATTTGCTAGCGTATTGAGTGCAGCACTTTAACAGCATCATCTTTTAGGATTTGAAATAGTTCAGCCAGAATTCCATCACATCCAATAGCTTTGATCATAGTGATGTTTCCTAATGCCCACTTGACTTCAGACTCCAGGATGTCTGGCTCTAGGTTGGTGATCACACCATCGTCATTATCTGGGTCATGAAGAACTTCTGTGAATTCTTACCACCTCTTCTTAATATCTGCTGCTTCTGTTAAGTCTGTACCATTTCTGTCCTTTATTGTGTCCATCTTTGCATGAAAAGTTCCCGTGGTATCTCTAATTTTCTGGAAGAGATCTCCAGTCTTTCCCGTTCTATTGTTTTCCTCTATTTCTTTGCATTATTCACTGAGGAAGACTTTCTTATCTCTCCTTGCTATTCTTTGGAACTCTGCATCAAATGGGTGTATCTTTCCTTTTCTTCTTTGCCTTTTACATCTCTTCTTTTCTCAGCTATTTGTAAGGCCTCCTCAGACAGCCATTTTGCTTTTTGCATTTCTACTTCTTGGGGATGGTCTTGATCACAGCCTCCTGTACAATGTTACAAACCTTCATCCATACTTCTTCAGGCACTCTGTCTATCAGATCTAGTCCCTTGAATCTATTTCTCACTTCCACTGTACAGTCATGACGGATTTAATTTAGGTCATGCCTGAATGGTCTGGTGGTTTTCCCTACTTTCTTCAATTAAAGTCTGAATTTTGCAATAAAGAGTTCATGTCTGAGCCACAGTCAGATTCTGGTCTTGTTTTTGCTGACTGTATAGAGCTTCTCCATCTTTGACTGCAAATAATATAATCAATCTGATTTTGGTATTGACCATCTGGTGATGTCCATGTGTAAAGTCATCTCTTGTGCTGTTGGCAGAGAGTGTTTGCTAAGATCAGTGCATTCTCTTGGCAAAACTGTTAGCCTATGCCCTGCTTCATTTTGTACTCCAGGCCAAACTTGTCTGTTACTACAGTTATCTCTTCACTTTCCACTTTTGTATTCCACTCCCCATGTTGAAAAGGATATCTTTTTTGTTGCTAGTTCTAGAAGGTCTTTTAGCGCTTCATAGAACCTTTCTGCTTCAGCTTCTCAGTATTAGTGGTTGATACTTCAGTTTGGTATCACACAATTCAGATTGATTTTTGCTCAAATATACTCTTAAAATTTTTAACATGCCTCCATTTATTTTTTATCAATGCTAGTGACATCCAAGAAAGACAGGTAATTATATGTTTTCCTCATTTTACAGAGGAGGAAACTGAAGTACACATTTTGATAATTCTCTCAAGGTCATATGACCAATAAAAGATGAATTAAAACATTTGTTCCAGACTTTAGATAGAATCAGCCTCCTTAGCCCCAAAGTATTTTATGTGCTTTTCATTATGTCACAATCAAGTTATTTTCAACTCTTGAAAAGTCTTCCCTCTCCTCGATATTTTCTAAGACATAACTCATAGGAGCAATAATGCTTTGCCTGCTTCTGGGAAGGATTCCAGATGTGGTACCTGCTTCAAGTATCAATAATTTCTGTACTTCCTTACTGAAAGTTAAGCCATAATTAAAAAATATTATACTTTACTAATTATCTAATTATTTAATATCAAAGTAAATACTATATGCCTATATGGTTAATTTTAAGAGAAAGTCTATTAAGAGTATTTTTCTTATGGAAGATCAACTCTTTATTAAAATGCTTTTATTAGAATGACTTTGATTAAAGATTCCTTAAATTTATCTTAAATCTCAGAAGTCAAAATCAGTCTCGGAAGGTGAAATAAAACAAATTATATATGTATTAATTTTATACATAAGACAAATATTCTAAGAATACATTACAGATTATATGTTGTTTATTCATGAAGTGTTCAACATGAATGCTTAATACACTATGTTTTCTCAGTTACTTTAATTACCTGTAGGAAGTACCAAACTATTCTATCTTTGTGTAATCTGTGCATATTTAATTCTTTGATTTAGAAGATTACTACAAATGAAAAGAATCAAGTTGATTTAAATACTCATTTAAGAATAATGTACCAAATACGCCCCACAAATATTCTTCACATTTGCTTGACATTTTGTGATGATTCCAGAGATCTAATTGCCAACATCCACTGGACCATAGAAAAAGCAAGAAATTCCAGAAAAACATCTATTTTTGCTGTATTGACTACACCAAAGTCTTAGACTCTGTCGATTTAACAAACTGTGGAAAATTCTTCAAGAGATGGGAATACCAGACCACCTTACCTGTCCCCTGTGAAATCTGTAGGCAGGTCAAGAAGCAACAGTTAGAACCAGACATGGAACAACGGACTGGTTCCAAATTGGGAGAGGAGTATGTCAAGGCTGTATAATGTCACCCTGATTATTTAACTTATATGCAGAGTACCCCATGGGACATTCCAGACTGGATGAAACACAAGCTAGAATCAAGATTGCTGGGAGAAATATAATAACCTCAGATATGCAGATGACACCACCCTTATGGCAGACAGTGAAGAGGAACTAAAGAGCATATTAATGAAACTGAATGAAGAGAGTGAAAAAACGGCTTAAAAGTTAACACTCAGAAAATCAAATGGCATCTGCATGGCAGGTAGATGGGGAAACAATGGGAACAGTGAGAGATTTATTTTCTTGGGCTCCAAAATCCCTGCAGATGGTGACTGCAGCCATGAAAATTTATGACCAACCTAGACAGCATATTAAAAAGCAGAAACATTATTTTGCCAACAAAGATGGGTCTAGTCAAAGATATGGTTTTTCCAGTAGTCATGCATGGATGTGAGAGTTGGACCATAAAGAAAGTTGAGTACCAAAGAATTGATGCTTTCGAACTGTGGTGTTGGAGAAGACTCTTGAGATTCCCTTGGACTGCAGGGAGATCAAACCAGTCAGTCCTAAAGGAAATGAGCCCAGAATATTCATTGGAAGGAATTATGCTAAAGCTGAAGCTCCAATACTTTGGCCACATGGTGAAGAACTGACTCATTAGAAAAGACCCCAAACCTAGGAAAGATTGAAGGCGGGAGGAGAAAGTGATGAGAGAGGATGAGATGGTTTGATGGCATCAGTGGACATGAGTTTGAGCAAGCTCCAGGAGTTGGTGATGGACAGGTAAGCCTAGTGGGCTGCAGTCCAAGGGGCTGCAAAGAGTCAGACATGACTGAGCAACTAAACTGAACTGAATGATATAATTTAAGAGAAAACAGAAATTTCAGTCTGACATAAAAGATCCATACTATCAGCAGCCCTTAATGAAAATTCTAGCTTTAATAATTTAAGTAAAAATATGTATTTTAGAATAAAACACTAATGAAGTCCCTCAGTAAATAACATTTTAAAAACAAACTCTAAAAGACTAAAGTTTTATATTATATAAAAACTATTAGGACAACACATACACTGTTGGCACAAAACACTTAATTTGTCTACAGAAAAATTTATAAGAATTAGTTTTAAATTATATGAGCTTTCAATTATTTGGTGTCTTAAAAAATTTATTTCTTCACCTTTTTAATTTTACATTTATGCCTGTAAAACACAGATACATTCTTTGTGTTATAGATTCTCCTTAAAAACGTGTTTTTTGGCAAATAAAATATTTTTTAAGGAATATACACTCAACAATATATATTATATATATATTCCTGGTCACTAACACCATAACTCATCTCTAAACATTTATTAAGGTGAGAAGAAAGATAAGAGTCTTTTCTAAAAGGAGCAGTTGATTAGATACAAATAATAAACTCCCAAGAAATAACTGTTAATATCAAGATATTGATATGATGCTATGGAAGACAATCAAAGGAGTTTAATATAGGTTTAGGTAAGACAAAGCTAGTTTCACAGAGATAGAAAATAAAAAAAGAGAGAGAAAAAAGGAGAGACAGTTCCAGATGACACTAATACATGGTGAAGGGTTCCAAAACAGCTGGAAGCATGATTAAAAAAAAAAACACCAAAAAAACGGGTAAGGGAGGTAGCATGATTCAGTGGGTGAAGGAGAGAGGAAACCGAAGAGTAGTTCAGCCTAACACTTAAATGTGCCTCATGCCTGTTCTGATATCTAATATAGTAGAACTCAAATGATGCAGTTATTCACACTGCCTTTAGTCTTAGACCATGAGTGCTATCATCTATTTTCATCAGTGCTTTTTTGATCCCACTTGCCTGTTATTTTCAATTTTCCCAGCATCGTCATGTTAGCAGAACATGGGTATCTGATCACAGCAGATCCACAGCTTTGCCATACTAACATGCATACTCCCACCTACCCACAGTCTCCAAAAAGACTGAAAGGTTAGCTGAATGTCAGGATTAAACTAGGGCTTTCCTGGTGGTTCAGTAGTAAAGAATCCGACTACCAATGCAGTAGACACAGGTTTGATCCCTGAGTGGGGAAGATCCCCTGGAGAATGAAATGGCAAACCACTCTAGTATTCTTGCCTGGGAAATCCCATGGACAGAGGAGCCTGGAGGGCTACAGTCCATGGGGTCAGAAAAGAGTCGAACACAACTTAGTGACTAAGCAACAGCAACAAAGAGTTTAAGTATATGAAATTTCTCATTAGGTTTAGTTTTCCTGCGCTTCTGGACATGTGTAATACTATTCTTTTATGACATGTAACTGTGTATGTAGTGTGAATGCATGTTTATGTACACAGGCAAAAGAGAGGAAACTTTCTGTGTGTGCATTTTATTAGCAATAATGACCTCAGTACAGGACATTTCCTGTGAATTAATGACTAGTTGGGGTTAATGGCCCTTAGCTATGTATTGAGATACCTACTCCTCCAACTGGTCATTAATCGCTAAGACATGCCCTGTGCCTCCAACACTATGTTAAGAAGATTGATGTTTTGGTTTTCAATGAACAGTAGTCATACTGTTCCCTGTTACCTAACTCATTAATATTGTTAAATAAGTTAAAAATCAAAGCACTGGTTTCCTTGCTACTGTGGCATTCCAGTAAGTGCCCACATGTGCTGAAACATCTGTTAAGGGTGACAGACAAAATATCAAAAATTCTGAACCTCCTGAAATGTTTTTTTAAAACTTTATATATGTTTCTCCTATAAAACAGCCACTATCTATAATCTGCTGTTCCTAATTTCTTTTTTTCTCCTCCCAACTGTCCTTTAAATACAACAGTTAAACTTTTAATTGAGATCACTTATGGGTTAAATGTATTGCCAACAACCTCTCCACTAATCTATCGATACTTTGCTATCTTCCAGTGTATGTTACTGTGTATGTGTGTGTGTTTTGTACCCATAAGTGTGTGTATCCCGCATCTGGGAAGAATTACAGAAGTAGGTGTGATTTAACCTAAAGTGGTGGATTTGGTGAATTGCATAGGTTATACTGCGCGCTACTGTCTGTAACAAGCTCGACCTGGAGCCAATTAACTGCACGTAATCTGTTCCAGATGTGCACTGGGACAAACAGCACTCTTGGGGATCTTCAGATGTGAAGCCAACAGGGAGTGTTCTGATTATGAGAGAGTTTTACACACTGTTCCACTAAATCAGAGATTCAAATACATAATCTCACACTCAAGAAGGCCTTATGCCATTTCCCAAAGGAATACAGAGTCCAGAACTTATTAGATGGATGGTAAATTGTCAAAGATATTATTTGAGGAGCAAGAGATATAAAATTTGACATTTGAACTTCATTAATTTGTCTTATTTATATCTATTTGTTCCAAAAGTCACTGAGGTAAGAATGTATAATTATGGTGAAAAACTAGATTCTATACTTAGAATAAGAATTAAAATACAATATAAGTCTTCATACCTGAAAAACCTGAACTTAGGGTTCTTTTTCAGGTGTGTGTGTGTGTGTGTGTGTGTGTGTGTGTGTGTGTGTGCGCGCGCGCGCACATGTGTGTAGGTTTGGGAAAGGAGGAAAAGTGTGTGTGTGTGTCTCTGTGTGTGTGCGCGTGCGCGCGTGTGTGTGTAGGTTTGGGAAAGGAGGAAAAGAATCCTTGATTTCTTCATTTATAAATAGCTATTTATTCTTCCTGGGTGTCCCTGGTGGCTCAGATGTTAAAGAATCTGCCTGCAATGTAGGAGACCTAGGTTTGATTCCTGGGTCGTGAAGATCCCCTGGAGGAGGAAATGGCAACCCACTCCAGCAATCTTGCCTGGGAAATTCCATGGACAGTGGGGTGGCAAAAAGTTGGACATGACTGAGCAACTAAACAACAACAACTGCCTTCAGATGTCATGAATTCCTCATCAATTCATATATTCCAGGGAGTATGACAGATTACCTGATTTTTCAGAAATAATGAAAAAGGAAACTTACATGCTAAACTCAGTAAGAATAAATTATAGTAGTTCCACTTATATTTTGCAGTGGTTTAAACATAATGTTTCTATTTCTAAACTACACTGAAAGTATATTGTTGAATAAACCTGTGCTCAACAAAGAACCACTGTTACATGTTACTTGAGTTTGCATGCCTTATATAGCCTTGCACTTAAAGCCTGATTAAATCCTCTAGGATCTTACCCCAGCTGAATCCAACTCAACAAAAAAAATAATAGAATAGTGAGATTTCAGAACATACATGTGTAACCTGTTAGATTTAATATTGTGGGTTAGATTTTTTCTTGAACATGACAGTAACAGCAAAACCATGCTTACACTGTAAGAAGTTCTAAAGAAATCAAGTGCCTCCAAGGTCCAAACTGTTCAAATAATAAACACAGAAAAAATTAATAAAATATGACTGTAAATGGCTTTACTAGTCTTCTTTCTTAGCCTTAAATCTCATATTAACTGGCTACTCAAAGAACTAATGGTTATCAATTTGTAGGGTCAGAAAAGGTAACAAAGCATAATCACAGTCAGTTTGTCTTTAAATGTGATTCATCCTCAATTCAAAGGCTTAAGATTTTCCTTTCCATATTCTCATTTTCCAGAGAGCATTCTGATCCATGCATCTTTTCATGACCAAGATAATCTGATTTGTTACTCTTTGGAATTCTGATACACTTTATGAGAATTCTAGGATATTTTGTCAAATGTCTGCATTTTGTATTCAAAATATAAATGTACAGTATTTAAACTGAATGTTGTTTCAAACTTAACATCCTACACCTCAAATATTCTGATATGTGCCCCCTGCAGTTTAAAAGGGGATTCTTAAATTAATGAAATATTTAATAAAGCAGAGTAGAAATTACTGTAATTAAGAAGGCAAAACAATTATATTTTCTTGAAATTAAAAAAGTTATCTATGTGTTTATTATTGAATGGTTCCTCAATTTTATTACTTTAAAGAATATAGTTAGCATCAAAAACTGATATTTTGAAAAATAATAGAAAGTTTTAGCTTTCCTTCCTAAAGTACACATTTATTTATTCACTTAGATATTGAGTTATATGCCCAATAAAGATTTTCTCAGACTTTACAATACTAATCTACTATTTCTGCTATGTGGACAATAAATGGATTTAAACCTTTAAAAAATTCACCCTTCAATGAAAACACATAAATTTTATATAAACAAACTAATTTACTTATTGGCCCAATGGTCTCTGTATCAGCTGAAATAATCGTGCACCTCAAATACCTTGTCTTTCAAAGCAATGGAGGTATTTTATATTCTCCTGATGCTTACTTAAGCAGCACTTGTAGTAAGGATGGGCTTTCCAGGTGGCGCTAGTGGTAAAGAACCTGTCTGCCAATGCAGGAGATGTAAGAGATGTGGGTTCTATCCCTGGGTGGGGAAGATCCCCTGGATTAAGGAATGGCAACCCACTCCAGTATTCTTCTCTGGAGAATCTCATGGACTGAGGAGCCTGGGGGCTACAGTCCATAAAGTTGCAAAGAGTCGCACACGACCAAAGTGACTTAGCACGCAGCCATCAATATCTAAAAGCAAACTTCTTACTCTGAAAAACAGCATATGGCAGGAAAAATGTGACCCTGAACTTCATAGTCACATAAATTCTCTAGGAATGTAGGTACTTTTGAGATCAAAACACTTAAGACAAGTTAAATGACTTTTCTAAAAAACAAAAGCATGTGCTAAACACTTTAACACAATTTATTTATTTCTTCACTATTTAATGAAATGCCTAAGGGAAATAAACATTTTTAACAATGTAAGGCATCCACCTGCATAGTGAGAGAAGTTTAAATAATTAACTTCATAAACTTCATAACACTATCTGGGAATAAAAATAAGCAGTGTGTGAAAGGAACTAGGAGTCATATGCAGAATTTAGAAACTGAGTCTTCATATCAGATTTTAATTTCATGATAATTGACCCAATAGTGTTAAAAAGAAATAACAATTTTAATGTAATTAAATGTGAAAGTCACTAACATTTTAAAATTTATTTTTAGCAAACTGAGTTCAACAACTGATGACTATCAAGTTTTTCTTAGGTGAATATTACAAGATAAGTCTGTACATGCTCATTGTAGGGGCTGCTAGCCCAGAAAAGGGCTGTGTCTCTGAAGACAGTTATCTGCCATAGAGCTCTGAATTTTGCCATAGCTGATCTACCAGCTACTACCAGAAATTCAAAAGTTCCCAAGACTCTGACCCAGTCAATGCTTTCCCATTTGGTTTAGTTCTGCTATTAAAACACTAAAAATAATTTTAAAGTAATGTTATAACTTGTATGTATAAGCCAGTATTATAATTTTGATTTTTTTATCCTTACATGCTTGCTTGTTACATTTCTTCTACCTACAGTTCTAAACATCCCCAGTTACATCTTCCATAATTCCTCCAGAAGTAGACTGACATGGTGCTTGAACACGCAGGTGCAAAGCCTAGGTCTGCCACTTGCCTCTTGATTATTGATAGGAAAGTTACTGAATCTCACTGTGTCTCACTTGTCACATCTGAAATAGATTACAGAAGTATTTAACTCATTTGTTTAAGGATTAAGTTAGGTACACCATGCCCAGTACATAGCAAGCATCAATGTATATTAGCCATTTTTCAATTACTGTATTTGATTTGTCTTAATTTTCTATTAAGATTATTTTTAACTATAAAAGCAAATTATTTTCTGAAGACATTTAGTAATGATCTTAACATATGCCTACAGTTCATAAGGCCTGTAAAATAAAGAGATCTCAGGAAACTATTGTATAACTTTCAAGAATATGAAGACAAACAAACCAAAAAAAAATCACAGGGTGCCACCAAAACAAACAAATGACCATGCAAGCAAATAAACTCCATTTCTATGGCTTAAGCAGGTATGGTCTGAATTTTGTTATATAAGGATAAGATATAATTATGTCTCGAGTGCTTGCAAAGCTACTCATTTAAATTAAATGAAGTACAAAATGACAATGAGGCACCACCTCACACCAGTAATAATGAAAAAAAAAAAGTGAAAATCGTTCAGTCATGTCTGACTCTTTGCCACCCCATAGACTGTAACCCACCAGGCTCTTGTATACATGGAATTCTGCATGCAAATGGCCAACATTAAAAAGTGTACAAATAACCGGAAGAGGATGTGGAGAAAAGGGAACCCTCCTACACTGTTGGCAGGAATGTAAGCTGGTGAAGCCATGTGGAAAACAATATGGAAGTTGATCAAAAAACATATGATACAATGATCTCACCGCTGGGCATATAGGCAGACAAAACTATAATTCAAAAAGATATATGCACCCTATGCTCACTGCAGTGCTATTCATAATAGCCAAGACATGGAAACAACCTAAATGTCCAACAGATGAATGAATAAAGAAGACTTGGTTTATGTATACAAGTTTCAGCATAAAAAGAGCAAAATAATGCCATTTTCAGCAACATGGATGCAACTAGAGATTATCACACTAAGTGAAGTAAGTCAGAAAGAGAAATATAAATACCACATGATATAACTTAAATGTGGAATCTAAAATATGACACAAATGAATCTATATATGAAACAAAAACAGAATCACGGACATAAAGAATGGACTGGCGGCTGCCAAGGCAGAGGGAGCTGGGGAAGGAATGGAGTGAGAAGTTGGGGTTAGCAGATGTAAGCTATTATATGTAGAATAAATAAACAACAAGCTCCTACTGTATAGCACAGAGAACTATATTCAATATCCTATGATAAACTATAATAGAATATTAAAAACATACATACACATATGAATAACTGAATCATTTTGCTGTATAGCAATAATTTATACAACATTGTTTAAATCAACTATATTTCAATAAAAAATTAAATGATGTTGTTTTTAAAGAGAATATAACTATCCAATCAAATAATAGCATCATATAAATCCTTGAAATCAAAATAGAATAAACATTTGTGAATATGTATAATATTTGACCTTAAGATTTTCACTTGTACTAAAAGATTAGATTAAAGGGACTTCCCTGATGATCCAGTGGTTAAGACACCACGCTCCCAATGCAGGAGGCCCAGGTTTGATCCCTGGTCAGGGAACTAGATCCCACATGCCTCAAAGACCCAGTGCAGCCAAATTAATGCAGGAGCTTCCCCAATGACTCAACAAGTAAAGAATCTGCCTTCCTGAACATGGGTTCAATCCCTGGGTTGGGAAGATCCCCTGGAGAAGAGAATGGCAACCCACTCCACGATTCTTGCCTGGGAAATCCTGTGGAGAGAGCAGCCTAGTGGGCTATAGTTCACGGGGTTGTGAGGAGTTGGACATGGGCACACACAAGAGATTAAAAGGATTAGGCTTCTCCTGGTCTCTTTTCCAGAAACAGTTCTAGTTTCAAAGGAAAAAACAGAGAATTTAAATAACCTCGTGGGATACTTGGAATTGAACAACATACTATATGCAATGGTATATTCAAAATATAGCAATGACATATGCTATAATTAAATATATCCTTTGCATTGGATCTTACTACATTACATATATGTTTTAATTTTTATATGTCTATCCATCTAGCCTATTTAATTCAGTGTACTGTTTTCCATTTCTACCCCTCATCTCTGCTTTTAAAATGGATAGAATGATCTTGCACAAACTGTTAGCAATGTCCTTTGCTTTTCACCTTCTTTAAAAAAATTACTCTAATTATGATGCCACTTAAGTTTACATATTTTATAAGATGCTGACATCCTTTGACATATATAAAGTATTAAGTAGTTAATTAAAATAATTTTTCTTCACAAAATAGTAGTCATTTAAAAAGGTGTATTTTGGGAATTCCCTGGCAGTTCAGTGGTTAGGACTCTGTTTTCTCTACCAAGGGCCTGAGTTTGATCCCTGGTTGAGGAACTAAGATCCCACAAGCCACATGGTGTGGCAAAAAAGTAAAATAAACATAAATTTTAAAAATAAGTTATATTTTATCCAAGATCAATTTTACAAGTTTTTTTTTCACTTACCTATGACACCACTCTTATGGCAGAAAGTGAAGAGGAGCTAAAAAGCCTCTTGATGAAAGTAAAAGAGGAAAGTGAAAAAGTTGGCTTAAAGCTCAACATTCAGAAAACGAAGATCATGGCATCTGGTCCGATCACTTCATGGGAAATAGATGGGGAAACAGTAGAAACAGTGTCAGACTTTATTTTGGGGGGGCTCCAAAATCACTGCAGATGGTGACTGTAGCCATGAAATTAAAAGACGCTTACTTCTCAGAAGAAAAGTTATGACCAACCTAGATAGCATATTCAAAAGCAGAGACATTACTTTGCCAACTAAGGTCCATCTAGTCAAGGCTATGGTTTTTCCTGTGGTCATGTATGGATGTGAGAGTTGGACTGTGAAGAAGGCTGAGCGCCAAAGAATTGATACGTTTGAACTGTGGTGTTGGAGAAGACTCTTCAGAGTCCCTTGGACTGCAAGGAGATCCAACCAGTCCATTTTGAAGATCAATCCTGGGATTTCTTTGGAAGGAATGATGCTAAAGCTGAAGCTCAAGTACTTTGGCCACCTCATGCGAAGAGCTGACTCATTGGAAAAGACTCTGATGCTGGGAGGGATTGGGGGCAGGAGGAGAAGGGGACGACAGAGGATGAGATGGCTGGATGGCATCACGGACTCGATGGACGTGAGTCTGAGTGAACTCCGGGAGATGGTGATGGACAGGGAGGCCTGGCGTGCTGCGATTCATGGGGTCGCAAAGAGTTGGACACGACTGAGCGACTGAACTGAACCGAACTGAACTGAAATTGTTCTTTTATTATAAAGCATATTTTAAAATTCATAACAGCTTGCAAAACATGGTTGCTCTAACTTCATTCCCACTATCTATCTGTTTTATATGTGCTAGCATATATCTTTCCATGCTTCTCTCTCCATTCATCCCACCCTCTCCTTCCCCTCCTGTATCCACAAGTCTGTTCTTCTATGTCTGTGTCTCCAACACAATACTGATCTTTTTAAATTATACTAATTCATTACTTTGTAGAATGTTCCTCATTTGTAACACATTCATTTTCAAGCTTAAGTAACCAATCATGGTGATTCCCTGAGATCTCACAGAAATTAGTGGCAGAGCAGCTTGTACACAAATAAAAGACAAATAACTGTAAAAATAAATAAATAAATAACCACCCTAAATCTTTTTGGCCTCAATTAGAATAAGCAGGAGATTCCTGAGTTGAGCAGCCAGCTACAGATGGACATTTACTCATTATATTTTTTATATATTTCTCTCTTAGAGAAAATATCATATCACCTCTTACCTCTGAGGTTGACTTACAAGTGAAACGGACACTGGAGTGTGAATTTTAAAATACAGAATTCACAGGACTTCCCTGGTGGTCCAGTGGTTAAGAATCTTCCTTGCAAGGCTGGGGACATGGGTTTGATCCCTTGTCGGGGAACTATGATCCCACATGCTCTGGGGGAAACTAAGCCCCTGTCTCAACTACTAAGCCTGACTGCCACAACTAGAGAACACTTGTCCCACAACTACTGAAGCCCGAATGCTCTGGCGCCTGTATGCCACAGCTAGAGAGACTGTGCTCCACAACAAAAGATGCCACATGACACAACAAAGATCTCATATGCCACAACTAAGACCCAAGGAATCCAAATAAATAAATACTTTAAAATAAATACAGAATTTCTTTAGATATAATCTCTCAGCATCCTCAATAACTAACCTCATTTATTTTTATCAAGTGTTACAGTAACTATAACTTTCTTGACTCTCCCAAGGGTAACACAGCCTGGTGATGGTTTGGGTTGTAATCCATTTTGCTACTTATCAGCTTTATGTCCTGCAAAGAATTAACTTAATTTCTCCGATCTCAGTTTCCTCATCTATAAAATAGGATTATCAGTTCCTGTTAAATATGGTTGTTGCAAGAATAAGATGAGATCATTCATGGAAAGTACTGATGACCTTGTGAGGCACATAGTTAGCTCTCAGAAATGGCTGGCTTACAGTTCCTCCACTTTTGCATGAACTATCATAGCAACTATTTTTCCAAAGATGTTAAATGGGGATGAAACTTAAGAGGAAACCTGGAAACTCCCATGTTCCCCTGTCATGCTTGCAAATGTGTGTAATTTGGCATTAAAGTTCCCAACTTCCATCCCACAATGTAAGCTTTTTTCCAGGCACAGTTAGATAAGATCCCATAAAACAGGAATAATAATACATTATTTTCTCTGAACTTCCAGTTTGTTGAGCACTAACAATGTTCACTGCCAAAATTAAATCCTAACCAGAAGAACACACTTGCTTTATTGGATATGGAAATTGTTAGAAAATAATAATAAAGGCCAAGTGAAAAATAAATGCTTTTTATTTTAAAAGACTCAGTTTGGGGTTACTAAATATGTTTGACAAAGGTCTTGGAACTTACAAACAGTTTTGAGGATAAATCAACCTAAAGGTACTTCTGAAAGCTTTTGCATGTCAGGAACTTTAGTTTTAATTATAACTGCTGTAGTTTTTCAAAGTATTCATATCAGTAATCTGTTATAGTATGGTAAAATCACAGTTTAAAAAATGTTTCCAAATGATATTTAGGCCATTCCCTACCTCTCACAGGATCTGCATTTGTACCATTCAGAACAAGTGCAATTTTCAACAGCAGACACATGTTTCTTTTAAGCTACATGAAGGCAGACATGAATCACATACATAGCTGTATCCCCAAAGCCAAGCGCAGTGTCTGGCATGGAGTATGTAGGAGATGAGCATAAATGTGTTAAATAAATGAAAGAAGCAGCCAACCTCTTTCTTTATTCTTTAGCAGCCCACTTATATGATGCACGGTGATGAAGCAGCCAAAATGTCCATATGTCATTTCTGTGTGTGATATCATGAAGAATCGAAAAGTCTATACAAACTTAACAGTATCAGAAACATATGGAAGCTTTGGGATCGAACAAGAAGAACCTCATGTCTGCTACAAAGATTCATACCTAGAAAACAGGAGAAATAACTGAGCATGTCAGGGATATTCTTGGTATTTCTGGGTATCTTTTTTTCAAAGAATTTTCAGAATCGCATTTTTCTCACTTCACTCTGAGAATGTCGCAGAAAACTCCTGCATATAGACGGACCATGAAATAGTAAAAAGTTTGAAATCTGGAGTCAGGTGGGCCTGTGTGTGAGTTCTAATTTTACCACTCTCTAGGCAAGAATTTCTTCAAAATTTAGGAAAAACTGGCAACTTTTGCTATATTCTTTGATTTTAAGTACTAAACATTAAATTCTCTTTCTACATAGTATGTGTATAATAAACCTTAGACATTATGATGAATATTAGGATAGTTCTATTCCCCCCAGTGGGGTATGGTCTGCCAATGAATCCTGCTGCTACCTATGACTGGGAAGTGAGCGAATGCCCACTAGCAATTCGGAAAATATTATTAAGTTTCACTCCCCCCATATCCCAAGTGGTCTCAGTGGAGAAACTTTTGTAATAAGATAATACTATTTTAATGTGATTCTTTTACTATCACCTTTATACTGACCCCTTGTCTCCTTATGTTAACGGTTGTTTTATCTAGAAGGCAAAGCACAAAATTGAGCTTGGCAGAAATTAAGCACATATTTAAATACTCATTCTGTCTTTACAACCACCATAGTCCTAAAACATTCACAGCACAAACATTTTCCTCAGTAAAGCCATATCCAGATGAAAAAGGAATAGGAATGGTAAATATGTAAACCACTCAGAAAAAAAAGTGGAGATGTAGAGATTATTGCTGTCTTGGGCAGGAAAGAATGTGAAGTTCAAATGCAATAGTGCATGCATGCATCTTTTGGAATGTCAAAGAACAACAAATAATTCTTGATCATAAAATGATAAGAAAAAGATACCTTCCTATCCTTGGCACTTAAAAAATCAGTTTTTCAGGCACTCTTCGATGAAACTCTTGTATTGCATTACTCTAATAAGGAGCTCTCTTTTTTGAAAGTTACTGTGTAACTTACTATTTTAAGTTTAATAAATACCAAAAAAGGGTTAACAGCCATGGACTCTGATAAGCATCAGTGTAAAGTAGGCACAACTTTCATTTTTCAAATATTGCATCTGAACCATTTAAAACAGACACATGCTTGGGGCTGGTGCATGGGGATGGCCCACAGAGATGCTATGGGGAGGGAGGTGGGAGGGGGGTTCATGTTTGGGAACACATGTAGGAATTGAAGATTTTAAAATTAAAAAAATAAATAAATAAATAAATAAATAAAAGAAAAAAAAATAAAACAGACACATATATCATCCATCTACTTAGGGCATACTGGTAAATTCATATATTTTAAGAAAAATTATTATCTGTAAATGGTATTTTATGATAAAGTTTAAAGCAATTAAAGTATACACGTGTCTAGAAGCATGTTTTAACTTCAAATACTATAAAAAGGGCTAAAATAATTACCATTGAAAGGTAAATTATGCCTTCATGCATGCATCCTGTCACTCGGTCATGTAGTTGTGTCTGACTCTTTGTGACCCATGGACTATAGCCTGCCAGGTTCCCCAGTCAATGAGATTTCCCAACCAAGAATACTTGAGTGGGTTGCCATTTCCTTTTCCAGGGGCTCAAACCCATGTCTCCTGTATCTCCTGCACTGAACCACCTGGGAAGCTCTATTGTTGCTAAAAATGAATGTGCATTACCTGGGAGATTTTCAACTGGGAGAAACATTTTTGATAATTTGTTATTTATAGATTCTGCCATATAACTTTTACTATTAAAATCTGACTTTTTAGTATGTCAGTCTCTCCAGCTATTATTTTATAAAGGACACAAAGAACAGGAACAAGGATGAATCACATTGTAGCAGAAAGAGCAATAAAGCCCTAAGGCCTCACAGAAGTCCTGGCTTTGTCTCCAACTGAATATCTTATCTACAGGAATTTAATTAACCACTCAGAGTGTTAGAGTTCTTTTATGTAAATATAGTATGTCATTATGTCTTCAACCTAACAGGGGTACTATATAGTTCTAGTAAAGTGCACATAGATATTATAAAAATAATTAACAGACAACATACACAAAAGTATTTCTTAAAAGAGGTTAATTATTTCAACTTTACTCTTGTTTTCTCAAGGATTAGGGTTATTCAATCATATCTAGGACAGAGTCAGTTACCAGAAAACCTGCTTTGAGATCTATTCTAATTTATCTTTATCAAGTAAAGAAGAAACATATGTAGAGGAAGAAAGGGGAAAGGTATGTCTGTTTTTTACTTAGCAAACAAGCCTGTCATCAGTGTTAGTTGTGTCATTTAGTGATATACAAGCTATTTTATGTCTAGGATTTACTTTTTCTACTCCATGTTCAAAACGGAGCCCTGAGTAGCTGTTGCTCTATGCCTGGGTTACTACAATTGGTATTCTGAATTCCATCTGTAGACTCCAATCTTGAGAGTGACATATATTTCCAGATGTGTTTGTTTTTATAAAGTGTTTTCTTTTATAATGCCATCTCAAATTTAAAATATAAACTCTCTCTCCCAGTTCCTTCCTCACATAAATTACTCTCTCTCTTCCTCAATGTGTACTCCCTGTTCCAGGCAAGACGGTCAAGAAACACATGCCATCCAAATCATGTTCATTTCCTTCTCCCTGTGTTTGATATCCTGCTCTCCCAGATCCAATCTCATCCAAAAAGCATTTATGGATAAATTCCAAGGCAAAACATTCACTCTCTATCACGATCACTATGGCACATTTTCTTCTAACACACTAACTTACAATCAAGTTATCTTGTATATGGCCTAAACTGTACACACCTCCTATCGCTCCAAAACTGTTAAAAGGTGCTTAAACACAAAAAAAGTGCATTCTTTCAAATCTACCTTAAATATCTCATAGAAGTTGACTAGGCTCAAAGTAGAAGCCTAATAAATGTTTATTAGATTGATTAGAAATGAACAAATTAAAGGGAAAACATAAAAACTGCTCTTCTGATTTATCAAACAACTAAATGAATTTGGAGGATATAAGGGTCTATAAATTTTCTACAATATAAATGAGTCTTTAATAACCTAAAAACATATGTAAATTTGTGAGAGAGAACCTAAGTATTATGAGGAACTAGAGAAATAGATAGGTTATGTTTTACAAATAAAATAAAATATCAAGGTGTAGATGAAGAAAAAAAGGAAAGATGTACCCATTTGAAGGCAGAGTTCCAAAGAATAGCAAAGAGAGATAAGAAAGCCTTCCTCAGTGATCAGTGCAAAGAAATAGAGGAAAAAAAATAGAATGGGAAAGACTAGAGATCTCTTCAAGAAAATTAGAGATACCAAGAAAACATTTCATGCAAACATGGGCACAATAAAGGACAGAAATGGTATGGACCTAACAGAAGCAGAAGATACTAAGAGGTGGCAAGAATACACAGAAGAACTAAAAAAAGATCTTCATGACCCAGATAACTATGATGGTGTGATCACTCACCTAGAGCCAGACATCTTGGAATGCAAAGTCAAGTCGGCCTTAGGAACCATCACTATGAACAAAGCTAGTAGAGGTTATGGGTTTCCAGTTGAGCTATTTCAAATCCTAAAAGATGATGCTGTGAAAGTGCTGCACTCAATATGACAGCAAATTTGGAAAACTCAGCAGTGGCCACAGAACTGGAAAAGGTCAGTTTTCATCCCAATCCTAAAGAAAAGCAATGCCAAAGATGTTCAAACAACCACACAATTGCACTCATCTCACAAGGTAGCAAAGTAATGCTCAAAATTCTCCAAGCCAGGCTTCAATAGTACGTGAACATGAACTTCCAGATGTTCAAGCTGGATTTAGAAAAGGCAGAGGAACCAGAGATCAAATTGCCAACATCCATTGGGTCATCAAAAAAGCAAGAGAGTTCCAGAAAAACATCTACTTCTGCTTTATTGACTATGCCAAAGCCTTTGGCTGTGTGGATCACAACAAACTGCAGAAAATTCTGAAGGAAATGGGAATACCAGACCATCTGACCTGCCTCTTGAGAAATCTGTATGCAGGTCAGGAAGCAATGATTGGAACTGGACATGGAAAAACAGACTGGTTCTAAATAAGGAAAGGAGTACATTAAGGTTGTGTATTGTCACACTGCTTATTTAACTTTTATGCACAGTACATCATGAGAAATGCTGGGCTAGAAGAAGCACAAGGTGGAATCAAGATTGCCAGGAGAAATATCAATAACCTCAGATATGCAGATGATACCACCCTTATGGCTGAAAGCAAAGAAGAACTGAGAGTCTCCTGATGAAAGTGAAAGAGGAGAGTTAAAAAAGTAGGTTTAAAACTCAACATTCAGAAAACTAAGATCATGGCATCTGGTCCCATCACTTCATGGCAAATAGATGGGGAGACAGTGGAAAGTGACAGATTTTATTCCTTGGGGGCTCCAAAATCACTGCAGATGTTGACTGCAGCCATGAAATTAAAAGACATTTGCTCCTTGGAAGAAAAGTTATGACCAACCTAGACAGCTTATTAAAAACCAGAGACATTACTTGGCTAACAAAGGTCTGTCTAGTCAAAACTATGGTTTTTCCAGTAGCCGTGTATGGATGTGAGAGTTGGACTATAAAGAAAGCTGAGTGCTGCAGAATTGATGCTCTTGAACTGTGGTGTTGGAAAAGACTTTTGAGGGTCCTCTGGATAGCAAGGAGATCCAACCAGTCTATCCTAAAGGAGATAAGTACTGAATATTCATTGGAAGGACGGATGTTGAAGCTGAAACTCCAATCCTTTGGCCAACTGATGCAAAGAACTGAATCACTGGAAAAGATTTTGATACTGGAAAAGATTGAAGGCAGGAGGAGAAGGGGACTACAGAGGATGAGATGGTGGATGGCATCACTGACTCAATGGATAGGAGTTTGAGTAAACTCTGGGAATTGGTGATGGACAGGGAAGCTTAAAGTGCTGCAGTCCATGGCGTCGCAGAGAGTTGGACATGACTGAGATACTGAGCTGACTGACTTACTGAGATGAAGAAACATAATGCTATCCCTTAAGCACTAGTTAATAAACTATTAACAAAGGTGGATCAAAAAGTCTGATAATACAATCAACCTGGAATTGATTAGAAGTTTAAAAAGAAAGAATGGGCAAACATAAATATGATTTCATTTCATGGCTGACAGACAATGTATCTGTAAACACAACAAATGTAGTGTAACTCTAGTCAGTGAAAAGAAAAGTACATCATGGAGTTAGTTTACGAGTTAATCTGAGATAACAATATTCATATTCTTAAAACTATAGGATATGCTACCATTCAACACTCTTGTACCGAAATATCACAGCAGTTATAGTACTGTTCATTTTGTGTTCACTTATTTATACAGATGACATTAGGTTAGAAGATCTATGTAATACATGAAGAATATGGACTAAATATGTAAACTGGCGTTTAAAGCATTTAACATTGAAATATATGTTAATTTACAAATATCAAATCTAATATAATTAGGTTATATTAGAAGCTAATATTAACACTCACGTTGTTTGAATGACTCCATTACTTTAAATCACATTTCGAGCAATCAACACAAAAGGCAAAACCAAGATATTCCATTGTCAAACACTCAGAATTTTTCACTCTTTTTAACAGCAACCATAGCTGACCAATATCTTCTTGTTTTAATGGAAGGGTCTTTAACGGAAAATATCACGGTGTAAATAAATATTTGACTATCAGTTTGAAGAAAGATATATCATCATGGATTCCCGATATTAAGGCCAGTTTCTGCCACCAGCAAGCTTTTTCTCCTCAGATAATTTATATGACTTTGCTATGGTCTGAATGTGTCCACCCCCATAAAATTCGTATGTTGAAATCTTAACCTCCAAGATGATGGTGTTTGTAAATGGAGCCTTTTGTAGGTGGTTAGGTCATGATTGTTGTTGTTGTTTAGTCATTCAGTTGTGTCTGACTCTTCCACAACCTCATGGACTATAGCCTACCAGGCTCCTCTGTCCATAGGATTTCCCAGGCAAGAATACTAGTGTGGGCTGCCATTTCCTTCTCCAGGGGATCTTCCTGATGAGATATCAAGCCTATGTCTCATATATCGGCAGGCAGGTTCTTCACCACTGAGTCACCAGGGAAGCCTCTGAATGAGATTCAGTTCAGTTCAGTTCAATTGCTCAGTTGTGTCCGACTCTCTACAACCCCAGGAACTGCAGCACGCCAGGCCTCCCTGTCCATCACCAACTCCCAGAGTTCACTTATGGGATTAGTGTCTTATAAAAAGAGGCTCCAGAAAGACCCCCTAGCTCTTCCCACCATGAAAGGCCACAAGAAAAAACCACTGGCTATGAGCCAGGAAGAGGGCTTTCACCAGAAGGCAACCATGCTGACACCTTGATCCTGGACTTCTAGCCTCCAAAACAGCCAGCAATAAATTTCTGGTATTTGTAAGTTACCCAGTCAGCAGCATTTTGTTACAACAGTTCAAACAAATGAAGACAGACCTCTCTAGGTCTGTCTATACTTTTCTTCAAAACATGGAATCTGGAACCATTGGAATTTTAAGGTATTTTCTAAGTCTAAAATTGAAGTATGGCAGATCTAGTCATGACGAATTGCTTCCAATTTCCCAAAATTAAAAAGCCATATAAACATTTGCTAACAGACATACATACATTGCTAACTTCATTAGTAATAAGAACACTAACCTTTATTTCTAGATTGTATCCCAATATCCATACATATAGTATGTATAGTATTGACTATTATTTTGTGAAAACATTTCAGAGTGATTTAAAAAATCAGCTTTACTCAAGAAAATACAAGTGTATCACAGATATAATCATTCAAGAATTCCAAGACAGGAACAAAGATCCAGGAAAAGTTTCAATATAGATGCATAAAATACAAAAAAGCTGCTATTCAAATTAACAGCTTTTCTATAAAGTTTTGAAATTTTGCTTCACCAAGCAATTTAAAGCTACAATAACATGACACTAATATAACAATATAACCATACTACTTGGATTTTGAAAATATTTTTGTCTTTCTCACAAAAAGCCTATAGATTGCAAAGTCAAAAAAGAGTAATTCATTTTTATAATTATTATTGTCAGTATAGCTTCTAATCATATTTGAAATGGTTGGACATTTATAGAAAGGAAAATGAAGAGACATCTTGAAATATCTAGGGTGCTTTTGTTGAAATATACTATAAATATAAACAAGAGTGTTAGAGAAATTTGCCATAAATTTACCTATGGCAAGTGAACACATTTATTTTTTGATATTAAATGTTACTACATAAACTTGTAAGTAAAATGAACAACAGAATTTAGTAATATAGCAGTTGTTAAAAATCTAGAAACAGTTATTAAAAACACTGGAAAAGTCATATGCTCACACATGGTACATTTTTCTGTTAGACGACATTAAACAATTGTGAAATGAATGAGAGAAACTAAATTATTAAGAAAAAAATGTCGCCAGTCAAACTATAATATGCCATTGTTTGTATGACCCATCTTGTTTTTAGAGATGGTAAAACAGGAAAAAATATTCATCTTAGAACTCGTGAAATGCTACAGAATTATCTCATTTTTGTGGCTAGACTAAGGCATACATTCTATTTCTTTATAAAAAATGAGATAAATGATAAACACTGTAACTTAAAATGCTTTTGCAGAATAAGCAATTATTCCCACTATGGAACAATAACAACAAACTTAACCATTTCTTTTTTTCTTCTCCAGGTGAGGGTTAAAATCATAGAGTCAAATTATCAGCACAGCAGAAAAAGTAAGAATTATCAAAATGGATAAAATTAATTTTTTATCTGCTGAAATTATTGAGCAGTTAAAATATTACTGCAGGCTACTATTAATGTATCATATAATTCTAATGCACATATATGAAAAATATTTACTGATAGACTAGTAAAATTAAATGTCTGATGTGATTTACAATATATAATGAATATAAAATATTTGTTAACATAAGGAGATGAATATTCTGTTTTATCTGATTTAAAATAATAATTGAACCACTACTGTGGATGACTATTAATTGACTTTTTCATTCAAGAGAATATTTATTGAGCACATTCTAAGTGTCCCAAGTGTCAAGCACCTTTCCAGGCACTCCAGATACTGAGTGAATATAGAAAAATATCACCCTTGGTGATCAGATAAATGGTATCTAAAATACAAGCACCAGTATTTTAGAAAAAGGAACAGGGAATAAACACAAAGGAAATATATAATAAGTCACATTGTGGAAACTGCTATAGAGAAAAACAGAAGAGATAAAGACTTGGGATGGGGAAGTTACCATCTAAATGGGACAACTTAAGTGACATTAAGCAGGCTTAACTGTGAACATTTAAAACATTTCCATTTCCTTATAACCAACAAATCACAGAAGAAATCAAAAAAGAAATCAAAATATGCATAGAAACTAATGAAAATAAAACATTTCCATTCTTTAAAAAAGTTACTGCATTCAAAGCAATGACAATTCTCATTTGGAGATTTGTACTTACTGGGCATAGAGGGTTAGAAAAAGTCGTTTCCTCTACCTTAACTAGGAAGAAGAATGATTTTCTTAGTGTAAAGAAATAGCCTCTGACCGTTCTTCCTTTTTTTTTTTTAACATGGCATTTTTCCTCTCTCAGTATACCAGGTGGGATGATAAAAATGTCCAAATGCATTTTCATGATGTGGTTACAAACCATAATATCTTAGTTGACATGAAAATTTAAAAGATAAATTCAAAACAAATTTTTGAAGAATGCAATTATTTCTTCTTGAAATCCAAATCAGATTAAAAATAAAATCAACTTATCTCATATTCAATCAATCTTGAGATGAGTAAGACATGACTTCTTGGACTTCATAATTCTTACTATAGTTACATGTTCCCTGAACATGAGAACTAATTAAATTGAATGATAGTATATGACGCTACATGTTATATAATGGGCTAAAATAAAAACACCACATCAACAGAATTGAACTAATGTGTCTGAGATTACTGTTCTTAAATTTTTAGAGGGAGATATCTGATCCTCCAAGAGAAATCAGTTTAATATCAAACTTTCATTTGTAACTTCAATATGATTTTCTACAATGTATATTAATTTCATTTTCCTCCCTTCCTCAAATAGGGAAAACTTTTTAATGTGGCAGAGTAAAAGTGCACAATAGTATAAATCACATAAATTAAGTTCTGGTTTAAGCTCTGTCAATAAATGTCAGTGTGACTGTTGACAAATTATTTTATCTTTGTGAATTTCAGTTTCCTCATCTTTAAATGAAGGGATTAGTGAAGATGGTCTTTAAGGTGTCTTTCTGTTCTAATACGTAAAAGACACTTACATTAAAAGAAAATAATTGAGATAGTCTTCATCATGGTGTTACTTCAAACATCAGCATACAATTTGGTGCTATAAGTTATAACAGAGTTCTAATTTACTTCCTAATTTTGTCATTAACTCTGCAGAATCTATAGTCTACAACTTGCAAGACATGAACACATTACTAACAGGTTCTGATTACCACAGAGTCCTTATTAAGAGCCAAGCCTTCTCAATCAAAGTTTCAAGAAGTTTTCCTGAGGGAATGGCCTCATGCTGAATGAATGAATGCATAACATGATCAGGGATGGGAGTGAAAGGAGTTTGAAAAAGTTTTATTAGAGCAATAGTCTGTTTTGTATTTGTTTTGTTACCCTAAAACTTCAAAATGCATTTATAATTCTCAAAAGAAGAACGTACCTGTTTTAGTCTTCTTACTGTAGAGAAAGAGACTTGATGATTATTTCTTAGCAAAGTTCTAGTGTTGTTCTTTGTAAAACTAGTTTATTATCAAGAAAAAAAATTAGTATCATTAAAACAACCTGTGGTATTCTACACCGCAAAACAAAAACATAACCCAAAGCATTGACTGATGTCTAGGTTTTTTTTACATTTTACAATACACAATATTTTAGTATAAGTATCAAGGCAAATTTTACTGCTGGTTAATTATTTTATTAATAACAGATTGTAATTATTACTTAAGTTGCATATTTGCACACTGTATAGTTAAACTACAGACAAGCAAAAAGAAGAAAATAAAAACATCTCTATTTCTATTCACACTCCACTCAGAGATTACCACTGTTAAAATCTTACTTATCTTTCCATTTATCCTATGTATTTTATCACAAGATCATATCAAATATTCTATTTTGTGTATTTATAAATTAATTACCTCCATTTTCCTGTTAATAAAATTTCATTTTATTTAATATCCAGTCCTTATTAAAATTTTCAGGATTGTCCCCAAATTGTTCTTTACAATTACTTTGTCCAAGTTGGGATCCAATTCTATGTGATACACTTTACCTAGTTGCTGTGTTGTTCTCATTTTTAACCTAGCATGCAGATCATCCCTCCCTTTTTCTATGACCTTAATTGTTGACAAGAAATAGGTTCAAGCTATCCTTTTAAAAATGCTTTAACCTGTTCATAAATTTCAATGTTATCAAGTTATTTAAAACCCATGTGTTAACTAGCTGCACAGGATGCCTATTTCCCAAAGCCTTTGTTGGAATTCAGAGAAAATTAATCATTGTGCTATCAGGGATTTTGTGCTAATCTTGAAAAGATTGTGTGTTCTCCTGACCCTTCTCCACTGGGACAAGAGGATGATGCATGTCTCCCTGGCAGAGGAGCACTGCCCTTCATGAATGAGCATGAAGGTATGCTAAGAACAATCTTAGCCATCACTTAAATTAATGTCCTTTCTTTGTGATCTTCTATAAAGCAGTTTCCCTCTTATATTCTTTCACCCATCAGAATGAAATCTAACTAAAAGCATTTTCCTCTTGGACTGAGTAGTACCAGTTTACCTAAATTAATGTTTATTTAGTATCTAATAATGTTTTCTATTGAGAGAAGTGAGGTTTTGTTTTCTCAAGGTTTGTGCCAAGTCTCATAAATCTGGGAAAAGGCATTCAGTGTAACTCCTACTAATAACCAAAGTGGCCACACACAGAATAAACAAGGGCCTGGTTTATAAAGTCGCCACTGAGAGACCCTACTGGGGGTCTCTCATATTAATTTATGATGTGTGCAGTGCACTTTGCACTCAAAAACAGAGAAAAGGAAAAGAGTTAGAAATGCATTTAAACAGAGCTTTAATACATTGATGTACTATTTAAATATGACAGCCACCCCATCCCCAAAACAAGAAAAAAAAAAGTGTTTCTGTGAATTATATGGAAGTTGGCAATGAATTTTAGTTGGTTTGGGTAGATAAGAATTTCTAAACTATGATATGACAACATCACTAAAAAACACAATTTGCTGGGTGTTGTCTCTCAATTTTTTAACTATTCAAAGCTTTACCTAAAGCTTAAAAAGTCATTTCTTTACAAACATAACATATGTTTGAACCAAAAATACCTAGCAAAGTGTTGAGAAAGTGTTTAGTTTCATCTACAACTTCAATATCAGTTAGAGTTACTTCCATGTGAATTTTATTACTTTAAAAGTCAAAATTTATTTCAAGACATGAAATTACAACCTTATTTAAAATTCCACAATAAAAACTTTCTGAATATGTCATAATTTATTTATAAAATACACAGACTACATCAGGGAAATAAGGAATCTATCTCATGGTGGTCCTATTTTTATTTAATTGTTCTCCATGGTAATACAGCATTTTCCCAATTATCATTCGTCATGAATCTCACGGAACAGGATGTAGACAACTTTTAGAAAGAAGAATAAAGCCTTTTGATATTTGTTTGGTTTCACAGATCCCAGAGAGTCATCATAAGAAAGGAAAGAAGGGCTGCTGTTTCTTAATATCTGAAAAAACCCTGTCAATATTTTCTTTAATTTTATGGCTCTGGTCATTTTCTCACTAGAAAGTTTCCCAGACAAGCAATATGATGTGAATGTAATAACCTTTTCTCTTTTTGGTTGAGTGATAGTTTCTTAAAATAAATATAACCCATCTTACACATTTTTTTCCTGAATATTTCTCTCTTGAGCCATGAAGTGAAAAGACTTTCTCTTTCAACAGCAAATGCTAAGATAGTGCCACCTTAATTAGCAAAAGTAACATTAAGAGGAAAAGAAGGCAATTTGCTAAAGCTTTTTTTTTTAACCCTCTTTTCAATAGCTCTCTCTCTCATACCTTTACCCATGAAGCAAAAATTACTTCCAAGAAGAGCATCTTAAAAATTACTCATTATAAGAATGATAATGGGTACCTACTACACACCATCACAATGCTACATGCAATTAGGTATGTAAATGAAATGACATAGCACACTCATACAGTCAGCTATAAAAATAAGGTGATTACCAGAGTACCTGACATATAAGTTCTGAAGTTAATGTTAACAGTTTTACTATCACAGTAATTTCAAGATAGAGATAAAAATATCATAAAATATGTTAGTATATGTAATATTATAATGAATTGTGGTGCTGGAGAATTCTTGAGAGTCCCTTGGACTGCAAGGAGATCAAACCAGTCAATACTAAAGGAAATCAATCCTGAATACTCATCGGAAGGAATGATGCTGAAGCTGAAGCTCCAATACTTTGGCCACCTGATGCAAAGAGCCAACTCACTGGAAAAACCCTGATACTGGGAATGATTGAGGGCAGGAGGAAAAGGGGATGACAGAGGATGAAATGGTTAGATGGCACCATCAACTCAATGGACACGAGTTTGCTCAAAGTCTGGGAGATACTGAAGGACAGGGAAGCTGGGTGTGCTGCAGTCCATGGGGTCGCAAAGAGTCAGACGCATCTTAAGAGACTGAACAACAACAATGTAATACTATATTTAATACAATCAGTTCTAAATATATACTAGTTCTATCCAATAAAAATATACTGCAAGAAATTTACTTTAAAAAACTTTGCAGCCATGTGAGTTCTGCTTCCAATGCAGGAGATCTCTGTTCAATCTCCAGTTTGGGAAGATGCCCTGGAGAGGGCATGGCAACCCACTCCAGGATTCTTGCCTGGAGAATTCCATGGACAGAGGAGCTTATTGGGCTACAGTCAATAGGGTTGCAAAGAGTTGGACACAACTGAGCAACTAACACACACACACACATACACATAAATAAAAAGTAACAGATGAGATCAATTTTTATATTCTATTCAATCCAATATATTAAAATATCATTTTTACATGTAATCAACAGATCAAGTATTAATCAAACACTTGACGTTTTTCATTCTAAGTTTTCCAAACCAGCTGCACATTTTACACTTTCAGCATTTTTCTATTTGAATGCTGAATTTTCATCAGAAATACTTAGACTGTATTCAGATTTCACAGAATTTACAATTGAAAAAGGAAAATGAATGTGCCCTGTTTCGAAAAATGAAAGTTTTTGAATAAGTGAATTGAGTACCCCTTTTAAAATTTAGATTAATTAAATAAATAAAAGGTGAAATTAAAGCTAGCTTTGAAACTTCTGTAAAAGACATGGAGATCGGAACCCTTTGTGCTTGTCCCCAGATGAGGAAAACATGCTTTGCTATGAAATAGAGGGGAAGGGATTCCCAGCATAGAGATATATTTTTCACTTCAGAACTGACATGACAGAAAAATGAACACAATTTACACAAACACCAGAATTTCTGTGAGGATCTTTATCAAGATTTCCAAGCATTTATACATAGAATTTTTTGAGTCATTCTGCAATATTCAGGCTTGCCAGGTGGAGTTAGTGGTAAAGAACCTGACTGCCAATGCAGGAGACTTAAGAGACACAGGTTCAATCCCTAGATTGGGAAGATCCCCTGGAGGAGGGCATGGCAACCCACTCCAGTATTCTTGCCTGGAGAATCCCCATGGACAGAGGAGCCTGGAGGACTATGGTTCATAGGGTTGCACAGAGCTGGACACAACTGAAGTGACTTCGCATGCATGCAAGCACACACAAATATTCAATACTTTTATGTGAGTCTAGAGTCCAAAATTAAAGTTGTGTTTGTGCTTATCTTCTTTATGCCCTTTACCACTTACTTTGAAACATATTATTAACATAAAGCAGATAGTAATATCTCATAGGATTTGATTAGGATTCACCATGGATTCTTACTTTTATGCCAATCCATTGATTAACATCTCAAAGGCGGGAAAATTGTTATTTCATATCAACCTGGCTTTGGTGACCACTGTACTTAACTAAGGAGAACAAATAAATTTTGGAGGGAAATCCTGGAGCAGCTGGATAATATACATAGTTCTAGCTTGGCTTTTATTAGTGTTTAATTTGGTTTAATTTATTTGTTTATAAGACAAGGAAGAAAAATATAATCCTTGAAACCTCATTAAGAATGCTTCAAGGCTCTGAATTGTTCAATATAAATGACAGAGTCACAACAATCTATCTTCCAGATTTTTAACCTCTTCCTGGAATGGTTCTGTTGAAGTATAGGAATTAGGAGGTTAGAAGCTTCTACTTTTTATCCTTTATTTTATTCCTATTCTAGCATAATATTTGGTATATAAGACATGTTCAACTTATTATAGAGAATGAAAGAAATCACGAGTAAGTGAATGAATGGAGCCAAATAAAAATTGTGAATTACTGACACAGATGTGATGATTTGAACAAAATATTATTGTTTTGGGAGGGTGTAGACATAAGTACATTTCTTAAATCAAACAATAATATAATCAGAAAATATTGATGCATGTTATGCTATTATTGTTGTTTATCTTTAATTCTAAAAGTATTTAAGAATTGAATGACAAATTAGGAAACTACATCTCTCCCCTTGCCATTTTATAGACAGTTTAAATCTCAATCTGTCCAAAATATCAGAGAAACTTGACATTTGAAAAACTAACTTGGCTACTTTACTGGACACTTGGAGTACTGAAAATACAAATCATAGGAAAGAACCTGCATGAAAGAACAGGAAACTTTCATGAGTCAATCTCATCGAGCAAGATAATATTTTTTTAATAACAAAAAATTATAAAATATCTGGTGGAGAGAAGGACCTATACTGGGGAGAAATTATAGTATATTTGCAAAATGAAGTTATTTTTAATGACCCAAATACAAAACAAACAGAGATTCAAAACACATACACATAAAGAAAAACTAATTTGTATACAAAGATAATGCAGTCTACCTTATATTTGTATTGTATTCCAAAATTTTACAGTATATATATGTATACCTGCACACATGACATCACATTTCACATACTATTTTTAAATCCTTTACTTAATTTTGCATTTAAAATAGCATGTCATTATATTTATAAAAAATAAATTAGTCATATTTTCAAAAGGAAAAACAGCACAGTGGCAGACTTCATAGATAAAAGAAATAGAGAAATGACAAGAACCAGTCTTTTCATATATTATATATTTGTGTGTGTGTGTGTATGAACATCAAAATCTTCAGATACTTTTGGTAATAAGCCAGCAAACTTTTGAAGCAGGCTAAAAAACTATGTTGCAAATCTGGGTGGATACTCAGAGGTGTAGCAAATTTAACATGAACACCGCAACTGGGGGCAGGAGAAGAAGGGGACGACCGAGGATGAGATGGCTGGATGGCATCACTGACTCGATGGACGCGAGTCTGAGTGAACTCTGGGAGTTGGTGATGGACAGGGAGGCCTGGCGTGCTGCGATTCATGGGGTCGCAAAGAGTCGGACACGACTGAGCAACTGAACTGAACCGCAAGGAAAGAGTCTCAGGAATGGAAAGTACAAGAGAAGGCACTTTGATTCAGCAGTTAGGATGAAGTAAGGGAAGAAAGTAAACATTTTCATTTCTCCAAGGAGGGGTTCCTTGGGCTGCATACAACAATGTTAACATTATTCACTCATAGTTGCAGGCAAACGGGTAGAGATTCTGTCCAACAACCCTACTTCCAAATATCTGTAAATCTGTCTCTATCTACAGACCTGTGACTAGTTACCTAGCTAGAAAGCAATACAATACCAATCATGAAAAATATAATGCCACAATCTGTTTAGATGTAACATCTGGAAACACATGTACACACCTACACACATATAAGTAAAGCACATGTACACACATACACATATATAAGTATGTATATGTATGTACACATATAGATACACACACTTGTATCTAACATTTTGGTTACAGAATTTTATGAAGTTAGAAATATTAAATTATTGTCTCTTCCAGTACCATATTATTTACATATTGGTACTTTCTCCTAATAGTTCACTTCACTGTGTGCGTGCTCAGTCACTTCAGTCGTGTCTGACTCTTTGCAACCCCACGGACTGTCATCCACCAGACTCTTCTGTCCATGGAACTATCCCAAGTAAGAATACTGGAGTGGGTTGCCAGTTCCTCCTCCAGAGGATCTTCCCAATCCAGGGATTGAACTGACGTCTCCTATGTCTCCTGCATTGACAAGCAGATTCTTTACCACTGAGCTAACTGGGATGTTATCTAGATATTGCAAATCACAATGTAGGCTGTTATTGCTTTCTGCTCTTGTAGTTAGATATGGAATAACCAGAGTCAGTCTTGCATATATAACACAGGTGAAATGCCCTTCCCACTACCCTCCATACAGCCATATAGACTTCATTTACATGACCAATTCCGTGCTACTTACCTCTTTAGATTTTTAAAAGTTTTTTAGCTGAGAGAATTCACAAGGTCCCAGACAAACCAGCCTGCCAGCACCAGTTCTGGGTTTCATTCCTTCAAACACTGATTATCAAGTATATAAGAAATGATTTCAGTCATTAAATAAAAATTAAACCAGTCATCCCTGCTATAAAAGCCAGCTAATTGTTACCACAGTGGAGATTATGATAACTAAATCTACTTACAGATATGGAAACGTTATTAACAAAGTAGGTGGTAGGAAATAAGGATTTTAAAAAAAAAATCTAGATCTACCAAAAGAAATGATTCCACCTAATTGTTACCATAGCAGAGATTATGATGAGTTGGCAACTGGACGGAGAAGGCAATGGCAACCCACTCCAGTACTCTTGCCGGGAAGGTCCCATGGATGGAGGAGCCTGGTAGGCTGCAGTCCACGGGATCACTAGGAGTCGGGCACGACTTCACTTTCACTTTCATGTGTTGGAGAAGGAAATGGCAACCCACTCCAGTATTCTCGCCTGGAGAATCCCAGGGACGGGAGAGCCGGGTGGGCTGCCGTCTATGGGGTCACATAGAGTCGGACACGACTGAAGCGACTTAGCAGCAGCAGCAAATCTACTTACAAGTATGGAAACTTTATTAACAAAGTAGGTGGTAGGAAATTAGGATTAAAAAAATAAATAAATCTAGATCTACCAAAAGAAACGAACAGATGAGAAAAAAATAATTCAAAATTTGAATTCAAAATCATGAGTATGTCAGTGATAGGAATGAGGTATCTTCATGAATGGTCAGTATTAGCACCCCGTGAGAGACATGTAAAAAGAACTCTACATTATTATATTTTGTTTTTCACTTTTCACTTAAAAATTGATCTATATTTTTGATAATTCACTTTAATATAATTTGCTTTAGTTTTTGATTCTGAGCCTTCAGTTGGGGACACTGATAGTTTTCATAGTTTATTGTTCAGGAAAGAGATAACATCATCTAGTTTAAAAATTCTCATTTTGATTTCTTCTAATAATCCAAGTAAGATCCACTGAGTTCCGTAGCTAAGATTAAATACACATTTCTATAAGATATTTGTTTTTAAAAGGAAACAATGTTTATATAGTTAACTGGGTTACTGAAATGAAAAAATGAGATAAAATGGAAAATTAGTTCAAATCCCCTGACTTACAGCACCCCAGGGTTTATTTGCAGTTAGGACACACACATGAGAAGATAGAAAGTCTCCTCTCATACATCTCATAGACTGTTGAGTAAAAGTAGTTGGAAAAATGTGCAGTTGGAAACTTTGAAAAACATTTAGTCCATCTCTTAAAATGCCATGTCAAAATTTAAAATGTCCTAATAGACTCTGATAATATTATTTTGTTAAAATATATAAGCAACATTTGTGCCAAATGACTGCTGGTACAGTCGTTTGATTTGCTAACATCAAACTTCCAAAGTCACAGAAAATTATACCGTGAATCTTGAGAAATATCTGCAATAACTAGACTAAAAAATCTAGAAAACTGAGATTAAAGAATAATATAAGTTAAAGAATAAAAAATGCTTGCTTTACAGTGATTTCCATTTACTTTCACTCTGGCAGAGGTTTTCTGAGTTCTCAATTTTAAGATTCAGGGCCCATGATTCACATTAGCATCTAATAGTCTACATGATTCCAAAACTGTGTGCCCAGGCATCCTGGAGTGCTAAGAGGCTTACAGGATGTGCTGAGCGATATTTTAAAATGTCAAGGTAAACACAACAGCATTCAACATCTGTCAGACACAGATGTTGTATCCTTACAAATTACTAATCCAGGCATTTCACAGTTTCTTTCAAGGGCAGCATAGCTGTGCAAAGCTGGGTTTTCAGCAGGTCATGTGATTAAAAAGCAAGTATCTTCTAAAAATCCATGTGGAACAGGTATTGAAGATGACAGTGTTCAATTTGTTTCCAAGATTTGAGAAGTTGTGCAGTGCCCAACACACACATACATACACACACACACACCCCCCCATCAATAAGTGATTATGGTTATCTAAGAATAAAACTATTAATTTTATTTTTTCTTTCAATTTAGGCTGTCAGAACATAAATACTTGTTAAGTGGCTTGTGTTAGTCACTCAGTCATGTCCAACTCTTTGTGACTCCATGGACTGTAGCCTGCCAGGATCCTCTGTCCATGGAATTCTCCAGGCAAGAATACTGGAGTGGATTGCCATTGCCATCTCCAGGGGATCCTTCTGACCCAGGGATCGAACTCAGGTCTCCTAACTGAGGGCAGATTCTTTACTGTCTGAGTCACCGGAACTAATAAGCTGTATGACTGTGACTATTTCATAAACAGAACTCTTGCTTTTTGTGCATTTGTTGGCCTAATGGTGCCATGGAAATGTTACTGAGCCAAGGTACTATGAACTGAAAACCTTTGGAAATTTTCATTCTAAGTGCTTTTCTAGGAAAGTTAAAAATGTATCACTACAAGTAGCATCACCCACCAAGCTATATCTGCAGAAGAACTTGCTAATACAACATACAAATCAATTTACTGCTTGACTCTTCAAGCTTTATTTTAATATCTCCTTCATTCTTCTGTATTTTCTAGCTCTTGCCAGATTTGTAGCCAGAAGATTATAGTCAATGAAGCTTTTCTATGTGGTTGTTTTCAAGTTTATGTCTAAGTTCACCAGGTAGATAGTAGCCTGGTATAACAACAGTGTCTTTATTGTGGTACCAAATTAAGCCCCGCTGGAGACAATCCAAAGCTGACTTTCTTCACACTGACTTCCCTTCATGGTGACAGTGTTATTTTGTTTGCTTGTTTGTTTCCTGTTGAGTTCCTTTCATTGTAAATGTGAGATAAAATAATATTTCAAAACAATGTTTCCAGTGTCTTAAAAAATAATTTAACCAAGTTATATATTGAAAAACTTATTATCAACTTGAACTTCCTTCAATTGCCAAGCAATACAAATGTTTAAATAGCACTGTTGCAATGAACATTGGGATGCATGTATTCTTTCCAATCATATTTTTCTCCACATAATGCCCAGGAATGGGACTGCTGGATTATATGGTATCTCCATTTTTAGCTTTTTAAGAAATCTCCATCGCAGTGCTATTTGCAATAGCCAAGACATGGAAGCAACCTAAATGTCCGTCGACAGATGAATGGATGAAGACGTGGTACATACATACAATGCGAGATTTCTCAGCCATAAAAAGAATGAAATAATGTCATTTGCAGCAGCATAGATGGACTTAGAGATTAACATACTAAGTCAGAAAGTCAAATATCATATGACATTGCTTAAAACTGGAAGTTTTTTTTTTTTAATGATACAAATGAAGTGATTAACAAAACAAAATCAGACTCACTGACTTAGAGAATGAGCATACAGTTGCCAGAGAAGAGAGGTAGCAGCAAGGGATAAATTGGGGGTCTGGAACTGACATGCACACACTGCTATATTTAAAATAGATAACCAACAAGGGCCTACTGTATAGCACAGGAAACTCTGCTCAATATTATGTAATAACCTAAATGGGGAAAGAATTTGAAAAAGAACAGATACAGTTACTTGTATAACTGAATCACTTTGCTATACACCTGAAACTAACACAGCATTGTTAACCAACTATACGCCAATATAAAATGAAAATAAATAGCACTATTACCTATAATAAAGAAATAAACACACATTTAGGAAATTAGAAGTTATCTAATATTATTGAGACTAAAAGGAAAGTAAAGCCACATAAGTAAATTGCCACAGAAAGTCTATGTAAAAATTGAATACAGAAAATGGTTATTCACAAAGTTTGTTTATTTTCTCCTTCCCCCTCTTAGTTCTGTATAGTCTGTCTCTTTCCCTCGTTAATTTTTTACTTTGAAAATCTTCAATAAAACCAGGTAAATTTCTCTACATTTACACGTATATAAACAATTTCTGGAAATCTTGTAATCCCAAACTAAAGCAAAACTGAACAAAACAAACATACAAACAAAACAGTGTGATGTTCTTAACAAACAGTAATAGATCATTTTCAAAATCAACTCCAGGAAGTATACAGTCTTTGTCAGAAGATTTAACAATCAGAGTAGAACATATTTCAATATTGAAATCAAGCTTTAAATCGAGCTCAAGCTTTAAAATCTAGCTTTATTATCAATTTGTGCATATGTGTGATGATCATTCAGGCATGCTGTTTTTAACTTATTTATTATACTTTATTTGAATACCATTCTTTTCTACGGGCTTCTCAGGTGGTGCTAGTGGTAAAGAACCCAACTGCCAATGCAGGAAACATAAGAGACACAAGTTCGATCCCTGAGTTGGGAAGATCCTTGGAGGAGGGCATGACAACCTACCCCAGTATTCTTGCCTGGAGAATCCATGGACAAAGGAGCCTGGTGGGCTGTCCATGGGGTCACAAAGAGGCAGACACGACTGAATGACTAAGCACACCTTCTTTCTACATCTCCAAACCATCTCATATAATGCTTTTTGCAGTAATATTTCATATTCAGTTATATTGAATTGAAGGTACTAGGCTATCTTGAGGTTTCATGATACACTTTTCTTAAAAGATTTTGCTGCTGCTGCTGCTAAGTCACTTCAGCCTACCAGGTTCCTCCATCCATGGGATTTTCTAGGCAAGATACCGGAGTGGCTTGCCATTGCCTTCTCCATAAAAGACGTTAAATAACTTGTAATTCAAATTATACACTGACAAATTTTGGCACCTCTCCAAAAAGAATCAAATTTTCTAGCTCACTTGGATTAAAACAATGAAAATGTTCAGAAAACTAAGTTGCAAAATAAATCCATTACAAATATGTCCCAAATGGTTTTATTTACTTTCTAATTATATAGTTAGGTAAGATGTTAGGCATGAGCAACAAGGGGTGGCCTAGCCAAAATGGATTCAAGCTGACTTCTAAACCCCATCCCAGACACACCCAGGAGAGCTTATAGATATGCTACAAAAATAACCACAGAGACTTTCCAACTTCTGCACATGTACCCTAGGCACGCAGTGGATGCAAACTAACTACAAGTGCTTCCTCAAGTAACCTTAGGAAGTTAGGAGTCCATGAAGGGTTCATAAATATTCTACACATAAATACATCTGATTATAGCATACTGAATTATGGGAAGACATACACAACAGAGCCTGTTATTATATAACTTGCAGCTGCCCATTTGCATCTCCTTTCTTGATTGGTGGTGGGTGCAAACCCTATCTTGCGCAGGGCACAACCAAAAGGAAAAGATGGGAAGTATAAAAAGGAGGAAGTCAAAAGGGACTGGGAGAACTGCTCCTTTGGGGTCAAACTGGTCCTATGTCTTAGGAGCGTCTGTTTAATAAAAGATGCATCTGCCTGTGATGTTAACTGAGCTGTAAATAGTCTGTTTTGCTGTTTTGTTTTGTTTTTTAATTATTCTTTGTAGCCAAAGATGGAGAAGCTCTATACAGTCAGCAAAAACAAGACCAGAAGCTGACTGTGGCTCAGATCAGTTCAGTTCAGTTCAGTCACTCAATGGTGTCTGACTCTTTGCGACCCCATGGATTGCAGCATGCCAGGCCTCCGTATCAGTCACCAATAATGAACTCCTTATTGCAAAATTCTGACTTAAATTGAAGAAAGTAGGGAAAACCACTAGATCATTCAGGTATAACCTAAATCAAGTCCCTTAAGATTATACAGTAGAAGTGACAAATAGATTGAAGGGATTAGATCTGACAGAATGCCTGAACGGAGGTTTGAAACATTGTACAGGAGGCAGTAATCAAGACTATCTCCAAGAAAAAGAAAAAGAAATTAAAAAAGGCAAAATGATTGTCTGAGGAGGCCTTAAAAATAGCTGAGAAAAGAAGAGAAGTGAAAGGCAAACAAGAAAAGGAAAGATATACCCACCTGAATGCAGAGTTTCAAAGAATAGCAAGGAGAGATAAGAAAGCCTTCCTCAGTGATCAGTGAAAAGAAACAGAGGAAAACAACAGAATGGGAAAGACTAGAGATCTCTTCAAGAAAATTACAGATACCAAGGGAACATCTCATGCAAAGATAGGCTCAATAAAGGACAGACATGGCAATGGACCCAACAGAAGCAGAAGACATTAAGAAGAGATGGCAAGAATACAAAAGAACTGTCCAAAAAAGATCATTGTAACCCAAATAATCACGATGGTGTGATCATTCATCTAAGCCAGACATATTGGAATGTGAAGTCAAGTGAGGCTTAGGAAGCATCACCACGAACAAAGCTAGTGGGGGTGATAGAATTCCAGTTGAGCTATTTCGGATCCTAAAAGATGATGGTGTGAAAGTGCTGCACTCCATATGCCAGCAAATTTGGAAAACTCAGCAATGGCCACAGGACTGGAAAACGTCGGTTTTCATTCCAATCCCAAAGAACGGCAATGCCAGAGAATGCTTAAACTACCACACAAATGCACTCATCTCACAAACTAACAAAGTAATGCTCAAAATTCTCAAAGCCAGGCTTAAACAGTACGTGAACCATGAACTTCCAGATGTTCAAGCTGGATTTAGAAAAGGCAGAGGAACCAGAGATCAAATTGCCAACATCCATTGGGTCATCAAAAAAGCAAGAGAGTTCCAGAAAAACATCTACTTCTGCTTTATTGACTATGCCAAAGCGTTGGACTGTGTGGATCACAACAAACTGTGGAAAATTCTGAAAAGATGGGAATACCAGACCACCTGACCTGCCTCCTGAGAAATCTGTATGCAGGCTAGGAAGCAACAGTTAGAACTGGACATGGAACAACAGACTGGTTCCAAATTGAGAAAGGAGTCCGTCAAAGCTATTCATTGTCACCACGCTTATTTAACTTACATGCAGAGTACATCATGAGAAACGCTGGGCTGGAGGAAGCACAAGCTGGAATCAAGGTTGCTGGGAGAAATATCAATAACCTCAGATATGCAGATGACACCACCCTTATGGCAGAAAGTGAAGAGGAACTAAAGAGCCTCTTGATGAAAATGAAATAGGAGTGTGAAAAAGTTGGCTTAAAACTCAACATTCAGAAAGCTAAAGATCATGGCATCTGGTCCCATCAGGTTCAGTTCAGTTCAGTTCAGTCGCTCAGTCGTGTCCGACTATTTGCGACCCCATGAATCACAGCACGCCAGGCCTCCCTGTCTATCACCAACTCCCGGAGTTCACTCAGACTCACGTCCATTGAGTCAGTGATGCCATCCAGCCATCTCATCCTCGGTCGTCCCCTTCTCCTCCTGCCCCCAATCCCTCCCAGCATCAAAGTCTTCTCCAATGAGTCAACTCTTCACATGAGGTGGCCAAAGTACTGGAGTTTCAGCTTTAGCATCATTTCTTCCAAAGAAATCCCAGGGTTGATCTCCTTCAGAATGCACTGGTTGGATCTTCTTGCAGTCCAAGGGATTCTCAAGAGTCTTCTCCAACACCACAGTTCAAAAGCATCAATTCTTCGGCGCTCAGCCTTCTTCACAGTTCAACTCTCACATCCATACATGACCACTGGAATAACCATAGCCTTGACTAGACGGACCTTAGTTGGCAAAGTAATGTCTCTGCTTTTGAATATGCTATCTAGGTTGGTCATAACTTTTCTTCCAAGGAGTAAGTGTCTTTTAATTTCATGGCTGCAGTCACCATCTGCAGGATTTTGGAGCCCAAAAAAATAAAGTCTGACACTGTTTCCACTGTTTCCTCATCTATATCCCATGGAGTGATGGGACCGGATGCCATGATCTTCGTTTTCTGAATGTTGAGCTTTAAGCCAACTTTTTCACTCTCCTCTTTTACTTTCATCAACAGGCTTTTTAGTTCCTCTTCACTTTCTGCCATAAGGGTGGTGTCATCTGCATATCTGAGGTTATTGATATTTCTCCCGGCAATCTTGATTCCAGCTTGTGTTTCTTCCAGCCCAGCATTTCTCATGATGTACTCTGCATATAAGTTAAATAAGTAGGGTGTCAATATACAGCCTTGACGTCCTCTTTTTCCTATTTGGAACCAGTCTGTTGTTCCATGTCCAGTTCTATCTGTTGCTTCCTAGCCTGCATACAGATTTCTCAAGAGGTTGGTCAGGTGATCTGGTATTCCCATCTCTTTCAGAATTTTCCACAGTTTATTATGATCCACACAGTCAAAGGCTTTGGCATAGTCAATAAAGCAGAAACAGATGTTTTTCTGGAACTCTCTTGCTTTTTCCATGATCCTGGCAAATAGATGGGGAAACAGTGGACACCGTGGCTGACTTTATTTTTCTGGGCTCCAAAATCACTGCAGATGGTGACTGCAGCCATGAAATTAAAAGACACTTGCTCCTTGGAAGAAAAGCTATGACCAACCTAGACAGCTTATTAAAAAGCAGAGATATTAGTTTGCTGGCAAAGATCTGTCTAGTCAAAGCTATGGTTTTTCCAGTAGTCATGTATGGATGTGAGAGTTAGACTATAAAGAAAGCTGAGCACCAAAGAATTGATGCTTTTGAACTGTGATGTTGGAGAAGACTCTTGAGAGTCCCTTGGACTGCAAGGAGATTCAACCAGTCCATCCTAAAAGAAATCAGTCCTGAATATTCACTGGAAGGACTGATGCTGAAGCGGAAACTCCAATCCTTTGGCCACTTGATGCGAAGAACTAACTCATTGGAAAAGATTCTGAGACTGGAAAAGATTGAAGGCAGAAGGAGAAGAGGACAACAGAGGATGAGATGGCTGGATGGCATCACCAACTCTATGGACATGAGTTTGAGTAAGCTCTGGGAGTTGGTGATGGACAGGGAGGCCTGGCATGCTGAAGCCCATGAGGTTGCAAAGAGTCGAACATGACTGAGGGACTGAACTGAACTGAACTGAACTGGTCTGTTGTTTTAAATCCTTTAGTCCATCGTTCCAAATTTTTGTTGTGATGGGACAAAAACTGAGGGAGAGAAATAAAACAACCTGACAATATCAAACGTGCAGTATGGATGGTTGCTATGGCCTGATACTAAAATATAGGAAAATATCATCACCCTAAAATTTCCTGCTTCCCTCACTTTGATCTCTTTCTTGTTACATTTTATTTTTTATTTTACATCTACACTTATTTGTAGCTAATTATTTGTTTACACAGAGAGGGTGCTTTTTGATCTTAGGTTTGATTATTTCAAACACCTGAGGGACAAATTTTACTGAAATGTGCAAGTAAATAATGAGTTTATTGACCTCTTGCTGATTATTAAACTAAATCAAAGCTGCATATGAAAGGATAATTGCTAACCACAAGCAAATGACAGAGATTTCAATATTCACAACTAAATTTGATCTCAGATGAACAAATTAAATTTGGTTGTCAAAAGATATCTGTATTTTTGCCTAAAAAGAGGACTAGTAGTACTATATGAGCACAACACAAACCTGTATTGTGTTTGTGGAGAAGTAAGTTGACAAGGATGAAAATGATCTCAGAAGTGTGTATAAACATCGTACAGTAAAAAAAAAAAAAGAGAGAGAGAGAGAAAGAGCTATTGATGATACCTGGAAAACAGTGAAACAATAGAGCATTTACAGAGCTAATAATAATTTAATATTAAAAGTACATTTTTAAGATTAGATACCAGTGATATGGCTTCAAATATACATTGATAATCTCTTTATGAAAGTAAGTTCTATAGAAAGTAAATCTTAGAAAACAGATACAAATGTTAATTGAGGTGATAAACTGACCAAATGCTTGCTACGCACTTGGTAAATTTTGTTATTCTATAAACCTAATTAACTAATAGAAAGCCCTATCATAGTTGTCAATATTTTGCTATTGGTGCCCATGGAAATCAAATTCAAGTAGCCTCAGAAATTAAGACACTTGCACTTGTTCATACTGGTATATTAACAGAAAGCTGTGACCCTGATTCTGAGACAGATAACTAATTATTGACAGGCAATTTCTAATCTTGATGATATTAAAAGTTAGGTGATTAGTAGGAGCCAAAGCATCATAATGACTTTACATTCAAACTGTTTCAGTGAAAAATACCAGTAGGATTATATGGCAGAGATTCAATCATCATTTGTATCCAAGATCTTTTTGAACTGACCATATCTATAAAGAATACTGCATGTGGTATGGCCATATATTACCCACAAACTGCTAGCTGTGGCAAAGAGTCACCCAGACACTCTCCTCTCCCTCTATCTACTCAGCCCAAGGAGGCCATTCTCTCCTTCTCCTTTCCAGCACACAGCGCTAAAGCTTGCTACTGAGCACCTTAGACCCCTATCTCCCCTGTGCCTACTGAACTGAGGAATGTTCAGATGTTACAGAGCTCTAAGTTCCAAGCTCTCCCTATACTCCATTTTCTTAGGATATATAGTAATTAAAGCTCCCAATTAAAGTCAGATAATAATAATTCATAGTGGCTGATAACATGTGCTGTAAATAGACTGTTAAATATTTTTTAACTTAAACTTTTTAATGTGTGTTTAGAGTATAGCTGATTAACAATGTTGTGGTAGTTTACATTAAATATTTTATTTAAAAAGAAAAAAAGATGGAACAAAACCCGGAAGGACTAATAAATGACAGGCGATGTAAATAGATACTCAAATCCTACTGCCATGTGGGGGGTCTGCCACTTCTGTGCCAACACTGATCAGGCATTTTTACTTATTAACACTTTAGAAATAAACATGCATGAAATGCACTTGCCCAGTTTTTTTGTGCTTTTTATTGCAAATGAAGTAATGGTTGGGATGGCAATGGCTTGAAATACAGTAGTGCATATTGTTTCCTTGGTTATAGGAAAGTAGAAGTGCAGTATAAAGTGCACTTTATAAATGCACTAGAGAGAACTATAAAAGTGAATAAGCCCATTGATTAAACTATAACACTAAGTGATAACTTTAGGTTAGCCCCAAATAATAGATGACCATAAAAAACAATTAGGTTTAAATACATAATCTGGAGAAAGCGTAAACTCTTTTTCAAGAAACATATACATCTGAAAGGAATTTAGCTAAAATTCAGATTTACTTTAAAAACATACTTCATATTTTAAAATATAGCATAGCTTGTCTTTCTACTTATAAGGAATTATATAATGTTATTATTGGCAGCTCCCTTCATATTTTATCACACTGATTGCATTTCAAAAATGATGTAATAGTTTATGTTGCAAATGATTTTCCAAATTTTTGTTATAAAAATTTTTTAATATTTATAAAACAAAGTGTAAAGCAACATTCAATGATTAATAGTTTTCTATGTTACCTTTATCACATATCTATACATCCTGCCAATCCACCTGATTTTTTAAAAAGATGTTTTTAGATGTGAGATGAAGCTATCAATATACTTCACCTCTAAACAATTCAGCATGATAGAAATACTTTTAACTTCTCTTAGAAGTTAAAAACATGTTGCTAAGAGATAATAACTAATAAAATATTTTTATTACTGCACATTAAATCACTAGGAGGTTAGTTAATTTGTCCATTAGAGCTCAGTAATCATGAGGTGATGGTGTTAATATTAATCTCCCTGATGGGTCAACTAGTTATTTCTTTTCCATGGATACATATTAAATCTCTGGTAACACTTAGTCATACTGAAACCTAAGAGAGCAATAGGTAAAGAGTACATGAATCTTTAGTTATAGACAAATCAGTAAGCAGCCCCTACTGATGGTGTTAAAAACATTTTGCAAATGATTGATTTATATATTTAGTGACTGTGAAACATTATTTGAAACAGCATAAAAATATAATTGTAGCTTTTTTTACCTTCTAGGTGTACCATATTTACAGATATTAATGTTTTATTTTTTAAAACTTCTTATTTTATATTAGAGTATAGCTGATTAACAATGTTGTAACAGTTTCAGGTGGACAGAGAAGGAACTCAGCCATATATATACATATATCCATTCTCCCTCAAATTCCCCTGCCATCCAGGCTGTCACATAACATTTAGCAGAAATTCCTGTGTGATACAGTAAGACCTTGTTGGTTATCCATTTTAGATATTTTGATGGCTTATTGCTTTATTTTATTTTGATATTTATTTATAATGCAGGTTAGCTCTTTAATATTAATAGAATGCAAATTATTAAAGAGTCTGACATTAACAAAGTCGTTTTTGCATCTATCAGAGAACAAGTAAGCAGCCTTTGATTTCTCATTTAAAAACTGAGGCATCTTAATCAACAATTTAATGCTGAGCTATTGAAATCAAGAGTGAACAATATGACTCATCAAACATTTTACCTGATATGCTTTTAAGTTCAAATTTATTTGAATTTATTCAATCACATTGATTTTTCTTCTAAAGATTAGTAGTTTTGAATCATCAACTTCTCATATATAAAGTTTATATATATTAGCTTAGGAATGCTACATGTAGACAAAATAAGGTGTTACTATATGTATACCTCATACTATGCCATAAGATAAAGAAGTCTTAATTCAGCAAAGCAGTCTCCAACTTTTATGTATTTCATAGAATGTTAGAAGTTGATTCCACCACCTAAAAGAACAAGTGGATTTTCAAATGTAACAAAGTTCCAAATTTTTCTCTTAAGAAAATCAAGTCTCTCTTTAGTTCTTATGGTCTTGCTGGCATTCTAATTCAATACCAAAAAATTTCAAGATGTTTACCAACTTAACAGCAAACTCCATCTCTTCATGTGTTTGTTTAAATTTCCCTCCAAATATATCACTAAAATACCACCCATATTCAATCAGTATAAATGATACATTCAAAAAGACAGGTATCTGAGGTTAAGAAATTGACATTTCTTTACTAAAGGGCCAATCTGTCTACCCTGCAGATCATTAGCATAATAGGTACTGTAAGAAAATAGTTATGCCATGTGGCTATATTATAGACTATCAAATATAAACCCTTCACGGAAATTCCCACATGAAATCCATAACAAAAACGTAATGTTTCTAACACATTTTGTTTGAAAATAATGATGCTATTAACACTTGGCACTATGGTTCCCAAATGGAAGTGAGTCTGCATAATAGTTTACTTTCTTCTTTATGAAGATAAACACAGTAAGTCACTGTGCTGAGAGGCTGGCGTGCTTCAGGAATAAATGCCATTTTGAGATATAGAGAGCCTCATTATCCCCGACACAAGCCTACTTTGTAATTAAGATATATTTAAAGATCTGGGATTTGATTTTTTTTTCTCCGTTTTATGAAGATTTTGGTGGTTCAGACCAAATAATCTGTATTTATTTGGTAATAATAAATAAATAATCTGCCTGTAGAAAAAAATAGTAAATAATCTACTGGCAATGTAGGAGACCTAGGTTCAATCCCTGGGTCGGGAAGATCTCCTGTAGAAGGGAATGGCAACTCCCTACAGTATTCTTGCTTGGAAAATCCCATGGACAGAGGAGACTGGCGGGCTACAGTCCATGGGGTCGCAAAGAGTCAGACGCGACTAAGCAACTAACACAACAAAATTTTATGAAATAAAGATTCATTCTTATTTGATTAGATGGCTGAAATAAGTCAATACTAAAAATGTGGCAGTAAATAAATTATATCACTATCAAACGAGGAAACAATTTTGAAGTTAATGTTGAAATACCGGGGTGTGTGTTTGTGTGTGTGTGTGTGTGTACTCTGACACTTCAACAGTGTCTGACTGCAACCCTATGGACTGTAGCTGCCAGGCTCCTCTGTCCATGGAATTCTCCAGGCAAGAATACTGTAGTGGGTTGCCATTCCCTTTTCCAGGGAATCTTCCTCTCTTAGGGATCAAATGTGCATTTCCCACATTGCAGGCAGATTCTTTACCATTTGAGCCACCAGGGAAGCCCAAAATAAATGAAAAGCATTGATTTATTGCTTTACATTGTCATCAGTCTTTGGGGAAAACAAAAGAGAACAAAACAAGAAAATATTTATATACTTTGGATATTTTCCCCTAACAATATTCTGTTCTCAATTTTTGCTTAAAAATCAGTGTGAGCACACTGATTTGCAATATCATTCAGAAGTTTTTCTATTCCTCTAAAAGCAGAAGTTCAGAATTCCTAGGTCTCTCAAGAATTCCTTAATTAAACTTTTGCAAACATTCCCACTAACCACACCTATTGTGTCTATTGCTTGGTTAACCACATCACTTATTCATCACAGCCACTGGTCTTTCCCTCCATGATCCTAATCTCTTGGTCCATTAACCTCCTTCAGGTACTCCTTTTCCTATTAACACTAGACCCTAAAATTAACTGATAGTGACAATGACAACTGTTTCACCTGAAGATTTCGTAACCACTTATAAGCATATGAAGCAATTCAGGGGATTGTAACACTTACAGTTTCTATGACACCATCTCCAAATACTCTGTTTCAGCAAGTCACAGAGGGACATTCAGGAGTCTGGATTAACCATGAAAACACTCCAGGTGGAAAGACTCTGACAAGCCACTGACTGTAAAGTTGTTTCCCAAAAGCGTAATACCAGATTCAAATTTTCCTCCAACCTCTAACCCTTATCTGCTTTTACTACCTAATTTCTAGTTTATTAAAATATTTCCCTAGCATCTTTTCTTAGCCTCCCTCACATCAATTCTTCCTTCATACACAAACATATTCATACTGTAGAAGGTTTTGATGAAATTCATTTGGCATGAAGCCTTCTGTTGTTTCACATACAATTTTTTGAGGCTCTTCTCAATCCAACTCTAAACCTTATTTAGGATTTCTGTCTCACTATTCCTACACTTTGTGAATAAAATGCTGCTCCATTCTCAGTCATCATGTTTGGGAACCTCACTCTTGTTATCTATGAGGACGCAAGTGACAAGTGATTTGATGTGGCTGCACAATTCAACACTCTGAGAATAGGGTCTAGAATCACAAGTACAGCATTCTCCCGCTCACATCATCCTGCAGATGCCAGGACTTCAGGAACCATGGTGTGAGGGAAGGAAGGAAGTAGGAAAGACAGGGAAGAATGCAGTGAAGAAAGAAAGGATTAACAGGTACTGAAGAAACACAAACCATGATTTATACTGTAACTATTTCAGAGTCATGAGATCTATCGTATCTTTCCCCAAAATATACAATTTATGGGTTAAAAACTGAACTAAATGTCATTTTCTTAGGTTCCACACAGTAGTCTTAAATAGAATATATAGCTTCATTCTCTGAAGAACTGATAAAACTAAATTTTCAAACCTAGTAAAATAATGCCAAGCTACTGATTGATTTGTCTAAAAATGACAAGGTAGGATGTTAGATAACCATAAGGAAATAAGAGTATCTTTTCCAATGGAGGAGTGAAGGAAGTCAATTTGACTAAGAGGTGGATGGTTTGTTGTCAGCACCAACTGGAAAATGGTGGGACTGGGAAGATGTTGAGTTAACCAAGAAATGGAGAGAAAAAGGGAAATAAATTAATTAGATCATGAGGCAGGCAGGATGAGTAAAATAAAAACAGTAAAGAATGATATGTACAGACTTACAGTAAGAGCTAGAAGCAAGAAAATGAGAGTGAGAAGAGGAGAGAAATTGGGATTTTCACTCTGGAAAAAGGATAAGCCAGAGGAGAGCTGCAGGAGAGTAAGGAAGATGAGGCTGCACTTGACTCTGCCTGTAGAGACAGGCATCATATCTCTAATGAGCACCTAAGGGAACAAGAAAACATCATCCTGGATATGATGGAACCCTCCTAGATAGGACTGATGGGAGGACCGCAACTGGTGCTTAGATCCAGGCACCTCATTATCCAAAAGGTGCAGAGAAGCTGGAAGGAGTTCAGAGACATGATGGAAGAGTGATTAAGATATAGAAAAAAATGATTTATGATAAAAGATTAAAGCAGTAAGCAAGCACTTCTTGGCAGAGCAAGTGGATGGGCAAGGTAGCTATCTACAAACAGGCAAAGGACATAAATAATCTAGAGGAAAACCATTATTATTCAATCTGGAACCAAGGGGAGAGGTTCACAGAGAACAATTTCAAGAAGGCAGAAAAGAAGACAACCCTAAAATTAGGAAGGGAAGTATTAACATACAAATGATAAATCTGTTCACCTGATGTGGAGTGAGGCACGTCCTAGGAAACTGCTGGTATCAGTCTGTATGCATAAGATACAAGCAACTTGACCACTCAGTTGGTTACCATGATTCTAGAAGACAAAGCAATCAACAGAATTAAAAAAAAAAAAAAAAAAAAAAAAACAGAGAGAGAATCCTGTTAACAGTTCAAGTCCATTTTGAAAAGAACTGAAAAACTTAGTTTTATCCTCCATATTTTGTTCATACAAAGGTCTTCATTAATGGCTTGAAATGGTATATAATAATTCAGTAGTTTTCATAAGGGAATAAAATGGGATAATAAATCTTTTTAATATGACTTCCAGTGAGTCTATGTGTTGGTTTGCAATATGCTATTTTTAAAGATTAAACTGTAAATGAATCACTTGTATAATTAGACATGTGGGTAGATATAAAACCTTGAAATCACCAATTCTGTGGGAGTGAGATGACTCCTCACAGAAGAAAGCAAAGGATTTCCAGGTGGAACTTCACCCATAATAACACATGCCAATGCATGTCCTTGCCACCCATCCGTGTTTTCCCTATGAACTGCACTGGAACAGCCATCCTATCACATGAAGAAATTGTGAACTGCATACATGGTATTATTTTTGGATTATGATATTCAGATCAGCAAAGCATGTTGCCTACTACCTTCAGACACTCAAATATTCTTAAGGCTATGTAGAAGTTTTCTTTTATTAAATAAAACCTTAAATGAAGATGTCGATATTTTAAGAAAACTTCTGATGCTAGAGAGAAAACTATAAATAAATTAAATCCTTATACAGTTCATATTCGCCTTTCATTTTTATTTACATTGGTATGTGCTTGACAAACTTTCATCTCTGTGCTTTGAAAGCCAATATAATAATAATTTGTACCTGTTGTATAGCAATTTCCAAATTATAAAATATGTGTGTGCTTTTTGTCTCACTTGAATCTCCCCTTTGGAGTTAAGTATTATTAATCCTTCACTTGACAAATAAAGCTGAGAGTAAGAGGAAATATTGTAGAAGCTAAAATCAGGTTGACAAGAAGAACCACCAATGGCAAAGACTCAGATCCTCTGACTGTATGCCCTGCGATCTTTTCGTTGCCCTGGATTTCTTATATGATTCGTGTCCTCAACCATAGCACCAATAAGCACTTAAAGTTCACTTAAGAGTGATTACTGTGTAAAGCCAGGTCCTCATCATGAGCTTCTTGCAAATCATTAAAGCATGATTCTTATGAGAGAAATGAAGGAAACAGATAAAGTAGATCAGGTTAAAAAAAAAGAAATAAAAAAACTTAGTTGCTGAAGTTTCCAGAATGTGTAGCCATTGGTTTTCACAGAATGACATGGCATGATTAAAATACAACTCTTGTCACAATAAAAAGACAGTGGAAGGTTTGGGTAGATTGAAGCATTCAGAACAAGAGGATACTCTGAAGTGAACTAGGGTGGAGAGAAAACAATATGGCAGACGTATACTAGGTGAGTGAGGTGAAACTTGAAGAAGAAAAACGTAGAAAATGAGAGGGAAACTCTGTGGAGTTTCCAGGAACAGAAAAGCAAGCATATGTACAAAAAGAACTTTGGCAGCTTCATTCCAAATGCACCAAGGAGCAATCTACACAACAGAAGGTTCCAGTAGCTTAGAGGAAATACACTCAGCAGAGAGGAACATCATTTTGGAACTGAATGAAAGGAAAATAACATTCAAAAGCTCAGACTCCTTGGAAGACAGAAGTAAAAGAATGGAGTTAGCAACTGAATGTCACAGGGCAAAGAGGTCAAGGACATCCGCAGCAGTGAGTCAGTGACCTGGGAGAACAGAGATGCAGTAAGAAATGCAGGAGCACACAAGGGAACACATTACATTCTAAAATGTTGATCTACATTTTCAAGGGAAGGGGGATATTCCTTAAAGAAATGAGTAGGACTGTAAAATACAGAGAGAATAAAGGAAAGGAAAAAAAGAGGCAGCTTTTGAAAGTGCATCTTTGAGAAAATGAGGATACTTGTGCAGCTCTGGAGAGCCTGAGCTCTGAAATCAAACCACCTGGGTCCATGCCCCATTCTTCACACTTTGTGGGTGGGAACTTGGGCAAGTTATGTAATCTATGTCTCAGTTTCTTTATCTGTGTAAAGTAGAAAATATCACTCACCACACAACAGAATCATAATTTAGTAAGAAAATTCTTGCCAAGCAAAGAACATAGTACTTGTGAGAAAGTGAACAGTAAAACAAAGCTAAATTTCTAAAAATTCATGAGAGTATATTTATCACACTTGAAAAATAAGAAACCGAATCTGAAAAAAACAGACTTTAAAAATAGTCACAGGATAGAAAACTAAATATAGAAAGAATCAAATATCCAACAGAAAGGATATTAAGGAGAGTAAGAAAGATTAAGATAATTTAGGGCTGCATTTTTTAAAGTAATGAAAAAATAAGAGATGTTACTTAAAATTTATCTGATCCAAGACAATTTTCTATGAAAAATGTAAATTCATGGAAAATGGGCAAAGAATCCCATTATTTTTGAAAGATCCAATTCAGAAATCCAGCTTCAATCACTCAAAGAGGGGCCCTTTTTCTCATTCCCAGAATTGCCTTCAACTAGCCAAGTGTTTCAATCCTCATTCAAGTAAATAATCAAGCATTTCATGTCTGAATGCCTTTTCAAAAATAGTAGGAAGGAAAAAAAAAAGTACTGCCTATCTTCCAAGTATAAATTGAAATGAGCAAAGTCATAGATGCCTTTTCTAACAAAGAAGGCTTGAATTTTCACTGTAAGTTACAAATGATTATTTTTTAAATGGAACCATCAATAATAGTAATAATAATCTTTTTTGAAGGCTTACAATATGCTGAACTTCAATGCATTTCAAATTTCTGCAGGTAGATACTATTTTTAATCCAATTAGCATGTGATGAAACTGATGCTCAGAAAAATTAAGCAGTTTTAGTCAGCAGCAGAGCACGGATTTGAACAAAGGTCTATCTGAGTAAAATTTTGTTCTTTTAACGCTTTTATTGCAAAGCCTTTCAGAATAATTTGAACTGAGCCACTACATCATATAATGCCAAGCATCCTACATTTAAACTATTTATTTAAGTTAGTATTCTTTAGTCATTTTTAGTTTTGGTAAAAAAAAAAAAAAAAGTAACATGAAATTTATTATCTTAACCATTGTTAAGTGTAAAACTCAGTATTACTATGTATATGTACACTGTTGTGAAACAGATCTCCAGAACTTTTTCATCTTACAAAACTGAAACTCCAGTATCCATTGAACAATTCCCCATTTCTCCCTGCCCCCAGCAGCTGAAACCACCATTCCACTTTCTGGTTTCTGTGAGTTTGTCTACTTAGATACCTCACTGAAGTGCAACAATATACCATGTGTCTTTTGTGACTGGGTTATTTCACTTAGCATAATGTCTTTAAGGTTTATCCATGTTTGCCATGTGACAGGATTTCCTTCTTTTTTAAGTCTGAATCACTTTCCAATGTTGTTGCTGTTGTTCAGTCACTCAGTTGGTGAGCCCATGGATGGCAGAACGCCAGGCTTCCCTGTCTTTCACCATCTCCCGGAATTTGCTCAAACAAATGTCCATTGAGTTGGTGATGCCATCCAACCATCTCATCCTCTGTCGGCCCCTTCTCATACCACATTTTGTCTGTCCATTTATCCAGTGACAGACATTTGGGTTGTTTCCACATCATGGTTATTTTGGATAATGCCACAATAAGCTTACATATGCAAATAGTTTTTTGATATCCTGCTTTCAAGTTTTTGAGATGTATACACAGAAGTGGGATTGCTAGATGATGTGATAATTATATTTTCAGCTTCTTAATGAAAACTTAGTACTGTTTTCCTAAGAGGCTAGATCATTTTACATTGCCACCAACAGTGCAACAAGGATTCCAATTTCTTTACATCTTTACCAGCCCACGTTATTTCTGTTGTTTGGACAGTAGCCATCTTAAGATGTGAAGTGATAACTCACAATGGCTTCGATTTGTATTTTTCTAATGATTAGTGATTCTGAATATCTTTTCATATGCTCATTGGCTACTTCTAAATATTCTTTGAATAAATGTCTATTCGATCCTTGCTCATTTTTCAATTAGTTTTTTGTTGTGTTGAGTTGCAGGAGTCCTTTATATATTCTGGAAATTAAGCTTTTTCAGATATATTATTTTCAATTATCTCTTCTATTTCACGGGTTTCCTTTTCACTCTGTTGTTTGTTCTGATGCACAGACGTTTTAAAATATGACATAGTCCTTTTCTCCTAACTCAGTTAGTAAAGAATCCGTCTGCAATTCAGGAATCCCCCTGCAAGGCAGGAGACCCAGGTTTGATTCCTGGGTTTGGAAGATCCCCTGGAGAAGGAAATGGCAACCCACTCCAGTATTCTTGACTGGAAAACCTCATGGACAGAGAAGCCTGGCTGGCTACAGTCCATGGGGTCACAAGAGTCGGACACAACTTAGTAACTAAACCATCATAGTCTCCAAATAGTATATTTTTACCCAAACCTCCATTTATCTAGCTTTCTTTCTTTCTATCTATCTACTTATTGACCCAAACTTTTAGGAAAGTATACAACCAAATGTCATGAAAATAGAGATGATAGGAAAAATTTGTGGGTAACTTAGCTTTTTAAAAATAATTTTGAGGGCAAGAAAAAAGAAATCCCCTTTGTCATTCCCAGTTCTCATAGTCTAAACATCTCATCAAGCTGGATTTGATTTTCATGTTTAAAGAGGCATGGGATTTTTTCATACAACACAGACTCTAAATACAAGCCAATTACTTCATCTGTGCTGAAGTGAAGACACAGTGACTTGATCCAATGTAGAAAGAAAACTTTCAGTGTTACATATTATTGACAGACTGAATGTCAGCTCCTAATGTGGCACACAAATGCTGTATAATACATTTTATGTATTAATTTAATGACTTTTCAGGATAACATTGACAAGATGTGATTTTAAATATTGAACTTATAACCTGTATAAGATCCAACTCCACTGTATTTTGTTTGTAATTTAGGCAGAATGTAAGTGCTATAAAAGAGATATAAAATATGAACCAAATTGTTAAAAATTATTTCTTGACTGAGATAGAAGGGGAATGGATAGAATCTGAAAATTTCATAGTAGGGATATCATTTAAACTGGAATTTGAGAATGGGTATTAGTTTAAGAGACATATAAGATATGGCATGAGAAAAGAGGTGATATCATAATTCTGTGTGGCTAAAATGAGTGTGAACTAAGCAGAAAAGTTAGATTAAAGCCAGCTCATACCAACTGAAGGCATTTGAATTGGATTTTGCCATCACTCTGGACAAGAAATGAATGACAATAGTGATATGAGAGTACAGTTGATGATGAAAGAATAACATTATCAGGAGAAAACTGTGCCTTACCCTCAATGATTTCATCATTTGTGATTTTTTTCAGTAATTTGATGCATATGTATAACAATTTTTTAAAATTCACAGCCTTTAAGTCCACTTCTGGTCATTCCCTTTAAACAAGAGCATCAACTATTCATGATTCTTGTTAATTAAATTGAGGTCAGTAGTTGGTGACAACAAAAATAAAGAGGTTAAGAAAGTAAAACCCTGTTTTATTTTACACATTTTATGACATAGGGGGAAAGAAATATGAGTTGGGGTTTATGTACAGGAGGGTATAACATATAACAGACTACAGCCAAAACAACTGATCATATCATTGTATGTATGATTGCTTATACGTGTTGTGAGTTCAGATCAGTTGCCGACTTTGCAACCACATGGACTGTACCAAGCCAGGTTTCCCTGTACACCACCAACTCCTGGAGCTTGCTCAATCTCATGTCCATCATGTCGGTGATGCCATCCAACAATCTCATCCTCTGATGTCCCCTTCTCCTCCTCCTGCCTTCAATCTTTTCCAGCATCAGAGCCTTTTCCAATGAGTCAGTTCTTCACACCAGGTAGCCAAAGTATTAGAGTTTCAGCTTCAGCATTGGTCCTTCAAATGAATATTCAGGGTATTCATTCAAGTCTCTCACCATTTCCATTGTTTCCCCATCTATTTGCCATGAAGTGATGGGACCAGATGCCATAAATCTTCATTTTTTGAATGTTGAGTTTTAAGCCAACTTTTTCACTCTCTTCTTTCACTTTCATCAAGAGGCTCTTTAGTTCATCTTTGCTTTCTGCCATAAGGGTAGTATCATCTGCATATCTGAGGTTATTGATATTTCTCCCAACAATCTTAATTCTAGTTAGTGTTTCATCCAGCCCAGCACTTCACATGATGTACTCTGCATATAAGTTAAATGAGTAGGATGACAATATATAGCCTTGACATAGTCCTTTCTTGATTTAGACCCAGTCTGTTGTTCCATGTCTGGATCTAACTGTTGCTTCTTGACCTGCATACAGATCTCTCAGGAGGCAGGTAAGGTGGTCTGGTATTCCCATCTCTCTAAGAATTCTCTCTAAGAATTTTCCACATTTTGTTGTGATCCACACAGTCAAAGGCTGGTGTAGTCATTAAAGCAGAAGTAAATGTTTTTCTGGAACTCTCTTGCTTTTTCGATGGTCCAATGGATGTTGGCAACTTGACAAATAGGTGTTGTGAATGTCAATATAAATTACCAAATTTGTCCAAAGTTGTCTGAACATTGTTCTGAGACCAACACAGATTACTTGGCCCAGAGAAATATACATCAGCAAAAATGGCTGATGATCCAGAAGATAATTCACTGGACTCAGATGAATAGAAACCCAGGTGGAAATCAAATAGTCCAAAAAATATATGCATCATTATATAGGAAACTACATCAACTATGTCAGCATATGAGATGTTATAGCAGGCTGAAAATATTTCTTTGAAATGCCTGGTTTGGAGGTATAGGCTGTATACATAGATAAGTGAAACCAAGAGATTCTGAAAAGATGGAGGACAGTCAAGGCTGAGATGTTCTGATGGAGACATAAATCATTTTAGCACAAGTGAACAAAAGAAAGAGCTGGAATTATAGGAGGTTGAGTTACTATAAATTTCCATCTTTAGATGATACTGTAATTTTCCTTGAAGATACTGTGGGAGATTCATTTGTTTGTATTTTAGTAGGAATATGATTATTTTCCCCTAAAATTCCCCATACCTAGTTTTTTTTTTTTTTTTTTTTTTTGAGGGTGGGGGGAGTTTCCAATAACACAGAAATATCCTCAGGAAGAGTTACAAGCACTGGAGCTCTATCTGTAAAGAGATACACTCAAAAGACCAATACATTTTCACATCAACTCATCAGTTTTTTTAAAAAAATACATAAAAATCTTAGGAAATTATTATTCCAGGAAGGATGGAATTTCCCTCTACAGGAAAATATACACGACTGAAAGATGTAATGCAATAAATAAATACACAATTAAGAGAAAAAGAAGACTGCACATCTGCTTCCTGGTAGAATTATGATGAATACATTGGGAAATGTTTCTTTTGGTTTCTATTATTAAAGGTGACCACATCAAGAAAGTATGATATTGTGTAAAAGTGTTATCTCTTTTTCTTTGTTCACACCCAGATGATGAGTGGAAAGTGGCAGCATTTTACATAAGGCTACCTCCCACAAAGAACAATAAACAGTATACCAGTAACTGCAAAGGATACCGTTAACATGAACACTTTTGATAAGGACATTTATTTTGGATTAAAGTCTACACTATTGTTGAATGTTCTGACAGCATTTTGTAACACAGTTTCATGTTTAAAAATGTGGAAAAGACCTATAACTTACCTACTATGTAGCATTTTGGAGGGCAAGATGGGCAGTTAGACACTAGTCCTCAGAAAGCTTTGTCCTTTCTACCAATACAAGCTGGTCAGAACAAACTGTTCAGAGTAATGAACAGAAAATAATACTGAATAACTTTTAACAATGTTTAAGAGTGACCTATTTTATTTTTTTATTTAAAAATAGCTGAATTACTATTGAAAGCCTCTCTTTACAAATGAGTTACAGAATGTGCATGAGTGCAAGTTGCCTTCCAATTAGCCTATGGTTTAGGTTTCTTGGATGGTGATTTTACTCCAAAATTGAGAGGCAACAATGGAAGTCACAGTGTAAACTTGAATAAGGAAAAAGAAAACAAATCAAAGACTTCCAGGTCTGGAAGAACCTTCTTGAATGCCGTAAACCAAAGACAGCATCACAAGAAACACTTCACAGACATTCATCCTATACAAGAATCATTCTTCCTTCCTCTAATGAAGGAGAAAACAGACAGAACAGGCTCCATCTTGAAAGCAGGACTCCATCTTGGGCCAGACTGTGGACTTTGAGCTATACGCCCAATATCTATGGAAACGACATACCAACTGGAAAAGCAGACCCCATCCCCAATGTAAGAGCTCCAGGGCTCGTACCTAGACTCTCCATTGCCTAAAAGAATACCCTAATTATCTGTGTAACCAAATAGAATCATAAATTCTATTATGCTTATTGGGGGTATGACCACAGGCCTATTGATAATTGTCTACTGTTAACTATCTAGGCTTAAGGCATATGAACCCCGGATTTTAGGCATATGAATCACCTTTGATTGTATCTTTCTTTTCCTTTGTTCAGACTAGTTTCAGAGAATTTGGGGAGGTGGATTTGAGCACATATACTTAGGGTATATAAGGTTTTCACAAAAACTGGTCGGGGTCCATGGCTAAGAGGAGACCCTTCCTTGGGCCTGCCAGTGTAATAAACTGCACTCCATTTCTGCATTGTCTTTCTAAGTGAGTTTGTTTCCCAGAATCCGTACCTACAACATTTGGTGCATTGGCCGGGAAACTCCTCAGTTTGAGGAGACAAGTCCCATTTGGGACTACTCTGAGGCCTTGCAGCTCATATCTTCTAGAATGGGGAAGGTGCCTGGCCCTTCCGGAAGGATTCTGCTTCTCAATGCCAGGACCTTTCATGTTAGCAGGTAGTAAAAGGCAGCAGGGGAACTGAGCGCTCAGGTGAGGAGGAACCCACCTGGCAGGGTAGAAGAGGGGGCCTGATCAGCCCCCTGGGAGGGACTAGAAGGGGCAGAGAGCCACAGGAGACTGAAATAGAAAGGTGGCACCAATTGCTTGGTACACACGTCAACGAGTGTGTTAGGGCTTAGGAAGGAAATTTGTGAAGGTCACTTAGGAGGTGGTGTCCACGCCATCTTGGGGAAAATTATTACCAAGCGATCACCAGGGGATTTTTAGGATAGGCAGGTGGCAGTGATTGCTTGGTACACAGGTTGACGAGCATGTTAGGGCTTAGGGAAGAAATTTGTGAAGGTTATTTAGGAGGTGGTGTCCATGCCGTCTTGGGGAAAATTATTACCAAGCAATCACCAGGGGATTTTTAGGGAAGAAACTTGGTCCTTGTGTGCTTGTATTCTACTCTCCCCCAGGAGGTGTCTCATCTGCTGTGAAATTCTTGACCCCCTCGGAATAGTCAGGCTAGAAGGAGTGGGATACATAAGTGAGTATGAATTGGCTTTTCCGGAGATGGCCTAGGACGTGGGATATTTAATCCATCTGTGTTTTCATCTGCACCTGATCAAGTCCACCAAGGCAGAACGGACTTTAAAAGTTAAGGGAGAAACAATCTTGGACCATGTGGTGTTCTGGTTCAGCTGTGCTGACCAGCAGGTGAAGGCACACCTTCCCCCTCTGGGATCAGGCAGGTAAGGCTCTTCTCACCCCAATAAAGAAGGAGGTGGAATGGCAATTTAAGTGTTTCATTGAATGGAAATATCAGAAGTACATAGGGTACTGAGAACTTCATAGACAGAATGAAAAGGAAAAGTAGAAGAAGGCCTGAGAACGTAAGCAAGATGGAGGAAGTGAATCTAAGGCAACTGTATTGGAGTGCATGATTAAAAATTTAAAGGGATTTGGAGGAGACTATGGGGTGAAGATAACGCCTAACCACCTCCACATACTCTGTGAGGTCGAATGGCCCCCTGTGGGAGTAGGATGGCCACCAGAGAACACCATGAACTTACAAATAGTGGAAGCAGTCTATACAGTAGTCACAGGAGAGCCAGGACACCTGGATCAAAATCCACATATTGACTCATGGCTAGGGTTAGCTCAAGACCCTCCTACTTGGACAAGGTTCTGTATTCCAGAAGGAAAAGGGGAAAATATTAATGGCACAAAAATTGACTGCTGGTAAAAAAAGGAAATTCGACAGGATTTGGACGGGGATGACCTGACCCCTCCCCGATACTGGATAATGACACGCTTGCCTCCCAGTGCTCCACCAGGACCGGAAGCCACCTTAATGCCCAATCCAGGGCATGGTGAAGTTCCTGCAGCAATCTCTACTCTTCCGCCAGCTCTCCCAGAGATCGTAGAGCCGCCATTTCGGCAAGCTCCGATCCCAGCGATGGAAACTTCTGGTCAATGCCCCCAGAATTCTATCTCAGCCAGACCTCCTAGGTTGTATCCACCTCTCTTGGTGAGTACTAATGGGAAGGGGGGAGAAAACACAGCAATTAGACAGAGGCTGTGCTCTGCCAAGGAACAGGGGGAAAGAACCCCACTGCAGATGCCCCTCAGAGAGCTACAAAAGCCTCCGGTTCAGGACGCATGCAGGCACTACCATCAGCCCCCTGTAGCCTTGTATTACCAGCCATTTTCCTCTACAGATATATTAAACTGGCAGAGACACACTCCACCATACTCAGGGGCCACAAGCCATGATTAGGCTAATGGAGACTATTTTTTGAATCCACCACCCTACATGGGATGATATAATCCAACTACTAGTCTCCCTTTTTAGCACTGAAGAAAGACACAGGATCTTAACTGAGCTCAGAAAATGGTTAAGAAATGGCACCTGAGTGTACTGCAAACCTCCAGTGGTGGGCAGAACTAGCCACCCCCAATAAGAGGCCTAACTGGGACTGTAACACAGAGGAAGGGAGGGGCCACCTGGAGAGATATTGGACAGCTGTTTTACAAGGCCTCAAGAGGGGGACCCAAAAAGCTATGAGTATCATAAAACCCTCTGAAGTGATTCAAAGGGAAAGTGAATCACCCTCTGAATTCTGCGAAAGACTGTGAGAGGCCTTTAGACTTTATAGGCCAATAGACCCAGCCAGAGGCTGCTGGGTCTCAGATGATGATAAATGCATTGTGTCTCAAGCCTACCCTGAAAATGTCAGATGGGGGGGACACAAAGTGACTCATGAATTTTTATACATCCCTGAATGCCCAGTACCTTTGTTGGGAGGTGACTTGCTAAATTGGAGGCACAAGTGACCTTTCCCTCCAATGAATGACCCACTTTTCAAGTGGGATCAACCACCTATTTACTCTTCTTCTCAGTAACCCCTCAAGATGAATGGAGGTTGCACGATCTCCCAGAAGGGAAACAGGATGAGAGAGAGAGAAAGAGAGAGTTAGCTAAACAGTTGAGAGAGAGTTAACTCAACAATTCCCTGAGGTCTGGGAGGAAGACAAGCCCCCACCCCCCCGCCCCCGCCCCAGCCAAAACACACACACACCGCTTGCAAAACAAGTCCCACTGATAATAGAACTCAAACCCAGTACAATTACATCAGCACCCGCCTTGGGCCTGCCAGACCTATATAAGCTGCTTACTCTTTACCTGACTGAAAAGGACAAGGTGCCTATGGGAGTGTTGTCCCAGACTACAGGACATGGGACAGACCCATGGCTTATCTCCTGAAACGGCTGGACAATGTTGCCACTGGGTGGCTTGGATGCTTACGGGCAGTTGCTGCAGTTGCCTTACTAGTCCGGGAGGCAACAAAGCTGAGTTTGGGCCAAGATTTGATCACAGAAGTCCCACATGAGGTCAACACTCTCCTGCGAGGGGACTCCCATATATGGCTGTCAACATCCCAGATTACTCAGTATCAGGGACTATTATGTGAGAACCCCCATGTTACTATTGAGCCTTGTCAGGCCCTGAATCCGGCCACTCTCCTTCCTGTGGGAGGAGGTGGGTCCTCACATGATTGCAAGGAAATATGCCAGCAGACCTGACTTGAGAGACCAGCCAATCCCGGACCCAGATTTGGTCCTGTACACCAACGGCACCAGCCTGGTGAAACAAAGACAACAGCTGTCGGAATATGCAGTATTCATGGAAGAGACCATCATTGAGGCTAGCTCTCTGCCATCACACTGTTCTGCTCAACGGGCCAAACTATATGCTCTAATCCAGGCCCTCCAGCTGTCAAAAGGTAAGAAGACAAACATTTACCCAGACTCCAGGTATGCTTTTGCCACACTACAGGGCTCTGTATAAGGAGAGAGGCCTTTGACAGCTAGTGAAAAAGATATTAAAAATAAGGAAGAAATTAAGACCCTATTAGATGATGCCTGGGAACCAGAAAGGGTTGCAGTAATACACTGCTGAGGATATCAAAAAGAGGATACCCCCTGGGCTCGGGGAAACAGATTGGCAGATAAGACCACTAAACAGGCAGCCAAGGGCTTGGGGGTGACAAGTGAAGCCCCTGTTAAAGCTCTCGTATTGGTGGAGCTGCCTGAGCTAATGCTGGACTCTCCAAAATACCCTGAAGCCTGAAACCAACTAGCCAAAGCAGAAGGGGCCATGGAGACTGAAAAGGGATGGTGGGAATTGCCAAGTGGCAAATTATTGGTACTGGAGGAGCTGGCACCCACTCTGATAAGCCAAATACACCAAGTGACCTTCCTAGGCCATGATAAACTGGAAGAGCTAATTCAAAAATATTTCTTGGTTCCCCGCCTCTCTTCCCTATGCAGGACAGAATCTCAGAACTGCACTGCCTGCTCACAGGTCAATGCTGCTTCTCAGCACAGACAGAAATCTCCGAGGATTCAGCTAAAAGGCACACTGCCCTTTGAACACCTGGAAGTGGACTTCAGTGAAATGAAACCTCACTGACATTACCACTATCTGCTGGTCATGGTATGTACATTCTCGGGATGGGTAGAAGCTTTTCCTACCTGGACTGAAGAGCATCAGAAGTAGCCCAGTGCCTGCTTAGGGAGATAGTTCCCAGATTTGGATTTCCTACCAGCATTGGATCAGACAATGGCCCGGCTTTCATAGCTGATTCAGTATAAGTAACCAAAACTTCAAACATCAAGTGGAAATTACAAACAGCATATAGGCCCCAGAGTTCTGGGATGGTGGAAGGAACCAACCAGACACTTAAAGAGACACCCTCCAACTGGATCTTAGAGACTGACTATTCCTGGGTGGACTTGTTTCCAACGGCTCTGCTCAGACTCAGGATGACCCCACGGTACCATGGCTCTTCTCCATACGAAATTGTGAATGGGAGGCCCCCTCCCATAATAAAACAGGTGTCAAAAAATTTACCTCAGGTAAGGGGAGATGAGATTTCACAGCAGATGGAACAACTGGGTAAGGTAATAAATCAAGTAACTAAGTTTGTACAAGAAAGGGTGCTGCTCCCCCTTGGGGAACAGATTCATGAATTTGTGCCTGGGGATCAGGTGTGGGTCAAGGACTGGAAACATGACTCCTTGGCTCCACATTGGAAGGGTCCATTTACGGTTCTAACCACCCCTACAGCAGTTAAAGTTGCAGGTTTCACTCCCTAGATCCACCACATGAGGATGAAGAGAACATACCACACAGACCCAGAAAACGCTGAGTGGACTGTGCAGAGGGACCCCAATGACCCTCAAGAGACTAAGATCATCCTTAAGAAGAAGAAGGAAAAGTTCCTGGATGAGCCCCTTCAGGATGAAGCTGCATAATCAACTCCTGCTGCTTGGCCTCATCAACGTGATTTTGAATTTAACTTCCGTTTCAACTCAGGACAATGTTTTCATCTCATGGGCACATTCCTACGTGGACTTTCACAACACCTCTAACTGCTGGTTATGTGGCGCCATGCCTCTGTCTGTGATGGATGGACTTCCTTGGTGGGTGTCACTGCTCTGCCAAGGAGATTTTAAACCACTCTGTTCTTTTCTGGTACGACAAAAAGAGACTTTCCTTTCTCTTGTCAATCATAATCTCTTCCTGCTATCTTGGTAAGCCAGATCTACAGTCAATAGACTTGGGTCATGGGGTTACGTTTGATGTAAACAAGTTTCATAGAAGTAACAAAAGCCTAACCTACAACAAGCCCTGGTAAATCTACCTTATTTACATACTAGGTGGACAAGGTCTGTGTTTCAATGGTATGAGTATATTGCTGCCTTATTCACACCTTCCATAGGGACAACAGATACTATGATTAAATTAGAAGCCTTGGCTAATTTCACAAAACAGGGCCTCCTAGATAGAGCTAAAGCCATCCAAGCCTAAAATGAAGAACAAATCCAAATGAAAAAAATGGTAATTCAAAATAGAATGGCTTTGGACATGCTCACAGCTGCTCAAGAAGGGAACTGTGTTATAATCAAGGTCTGGCAATGTATCAGCTGTGTTAGATAACATGAAAAATCAGGTAAAAGCAATGTCAAGTGAAAACATTCCTTTCTGGACTTTGGTCCTATCTTGGGTGAAGCGTAATTGGTGGAAAACTGTATTTTCCATTGTTACAGTTGCCTTGACAGTTCTGCTTTGTGGACCCTGCATTTTACAATGTATTATGAACTTTGTAACACAAAGGTCTGCATTGTTCTCCCAGATTGGTGGTCAGAGAGCCAGGGTGCAATATATCCCTTTGAGTGATGCTCATACTATGAGTTAAGAGCATCAAGAGTGGGGAGTGAAGGAGGAAGCAGACAGAACAGGCTCCATCTTGAAAGCAGGACTCTATCTTGGGCTTTACCTGGTGACCTCCCCATAGATGGCTCCCCAGTGCCTTTTATCTTTTTTTTGTCATTAGTTGAAGAAAGTACTTAAGGTGTGACCTTGGCCTGTTCTGCTGAGTTACCTCAGTTTTCCTGGATATCTTCCATGTATACAGGAGGTATGCATGTTATTAAACTTGTTTTTCTCCTGTCAGTCTTTTTATGATTTTTCATATATATATATATGTATGTCTATCATGCAACATGATAATCCTTTAGTACATTATATATATATATATATTTGGTTATAGTATATATATATCATTATAGTCTATATAGGATATAATTTGATGTGTATATGTGCATATATATATGGTTAACTTGTTAGAAGATATGATATAAAGTGACAATAAAGTTTTGGATTTATTGAATATATTTTTTAAAACATGATAAGAAAGAATCAGACCACTGAGGCAGAAGATGCATATCCTACTTGTATAAAGTAATTTTTATGACAATAAATAACATGAAAGCATATGCTAACTCAAACCTTCCTTTTGTAACACTCCTCCCTTGAAATTGATGAAGGCAGGAATGAAGGCAGGAATTTATCTTGATCACCATGTTTTCATCATGATGATAATACGTAAGTATTAGTGTTGTAGCCACACATTCTGGGAAACAAACTCACTGAGAAGGACAATGCAGATAGTGGAGTGCAGTTTATTCAGTTAGGTTCTTGGCTGAGATGGTCCCCTTCCCCTGTAATAAAAAGTCTAACAGGAGAAAAACAAGTTTAATAACATGCATGCCTCCTGTATACATGGAGGATATCCAGGAAAATTGATGTAACTAAATGGAACAGGCCAAGGTCACACCTTAAATACTTTCTTCAACTAATGACAGAAGAAAGATAAAGGGCATTGGGGAGCCATCTATGGGGAGGTCACCAGGTAAAGCACAGTAAACAAAGGTATTGTTACACAGATTTAAGTCGGGACCTTCTCCAGCAAGGAGTTTGAGATTCAGTCATCTTTCCTGGTTCAGTTCAGTTCATTCACTCAGTTGTGTCCGATTCTTCGTGACCCCATGAACCACACAGCACGCCAGGCCTCCCTGTCCATCACCAACTCCTGGAGTTCACCCAAACCCATATTCATTGACTCGGTGATGCCATCCAACCATCTCATCCTCTGTCGTCCCATTCACCTCCTGTCCTCAATCCTTCCCAGCATCAGGGTCTTTTCAAATGAGTCAGCTCTTCGCATCAGGTATCCAAAGTACTGGAGTTTCACCTTCAACATCTGTCCTACCAATGAACACCCAGGACTGATCTCCTTTAGGATGGACTGGATGGATCTCCTTGCAGTCCAAGGGACTCTCAAGAGTCTTCTCCAACACCACAGTTCAAAAGCATCAATTCTTCGGCACTCAGCTTTCTTCAGAGTCCAACTCTCACATCCATACATGACCACTAGAAAAACCATAGCCTTGACTAGATGGACCTCTGTGGACAAAGTAATGTCTCTGCTTTTGCATATGCTGTCTAGGTTAGTCATAACTTTCCTTTCAAGGAGTAAGCGTTTTTTAATCTCATGTCTGCAGTCACCATCTGCAGTGATTTTGGAGCCCAGAAAAATAAAGTCAGCCACTGTTTCCACTGTTTCCTCGTCTATTTGCCATGAAGTGATGGAACCAGATGCCATGATCTTCATTTTCTGAATGTTGAGCTTTAAGCCAACTTTTTCACTCTCCTCTTTCACTTTCATCAAGAGGCTCTTTAGTTCTTCTTCACTTTCTGCCATAAGGGTGGTGTCATCTGCATATCTGAGGTTATTGCTATTTCTCCTGGCAATCTTGATTCCAGCTTGTGCTTATTCCAGTCCAGTGTTTCTCATGATGTACTCTGCATATAAGTTAAATAAGCAGGGTGACAATATACAGCCTAGAGGTACTCCTTCTCCTATTTGGAACCAGTCTGTTGTTCCATGTCCAGTTCAAACTGTTGCTTCCTGACCTGCATACAGGTTTCTCAAGAGGCAGGTCAGGTGGTCTGGTATTCCCATCTCTTGAAGAATTTTCCACAATTTATTGTGATCCACACAGTCAAAGGCTTTGGCATAGTCCATAAAGCAGAAATAGATGTTTTTCTGGAACTCTCTTGCTTTTTCCATGATCCAGTAGATGTTGGCAATTTGATCTCTGGTTCCTCTGCCTTTTCTAAAACCAGCTTGAACATCTGGAATTTCATGGTTCACATATTGCTGAAGCCTGGCTTGGAGAATTTTGAGCATTACTTTACTAGCGTGTGAGATGAGTGCAATTGTGTGGCAGTTTGAGCATTCTTTGGCATTGCCTTTCTTTGGGATTGGAATGAAAACTGACCTTTTCCAGTCTTGTGGCCACTGCTGAGTTTTCCAAATTTGCTGACATACTGAGTGCAGCCCTTTCACAGCATCATCTTTTACAGAGTAGTAAAAACCCTTACAAATGGAGATTTCCTTTATAAATATTAATTGTTTTTACAAAAGGTTAGCTTCTACAAGATTTTCAAAGCTTCTCCTACAGCTGTTGTCTCTGCAAAAACCAGCGAGATAACCCTTATGCTAAGAGGGCATTTTTGGAGGATAACACATTTTCTCTCCTTCAGACATATGCATATATATGTATATGTGAGTGTGTATTCATAGATCTATAATTTAAACATTCTATAGTAGTAATATAAGGTACACTTTTGTAAATGTACCCTTTTTTAATAATTAAAATAGACAGAGATCAGGTCAATAGCAGCTGTTTAGCATCAATGATCATAACCAGAGCAGAGCTTTTGATTATCAGATAAGAAAATTAATGTATTATTTCAGAAATGGTCATTATTATGTTACTAGGAGCCATTACTTTGCCTGGGTATAAGTGTCAACAGTTCTCACAGCATGCATTAGATTTTTCTAAATCATCTGTCACATTAGTGAAAAGTAGCATGTTTGCCCTTTTAGGAGGGACAAGACTTCAGTTATAATCTCAGCTTTGTGATGACTCAATTGTATGCCTATGAACACACTACAACTAGTGTCTTATATACATGGATCATGAATTACTCAAGCCTGGGGCCATTTCTCTCCAAACATTCAGCTCCAATCTGTGAATATAGAAGCTGTTCTTTCACGTTTAAGGAAGGAAGAGAGGGAGGGAAGGAAGAACTCACATACTTCACCCTCACTTCTTTCTGTAAAATTAAGAAGATGGACTAGACAGTCAATTAGGTTGCTTGTTTTTTGTTTTTTTTTTTTTAATTCTGAAATGTCACGAGTCTATGAAACAAAAATTGTTTTACTATTTATATTTTTTTAATAATAGGAATTTCAAAATAAGTATCCAAAGACTGATGATTTATCAGGCTCACACTCTATTTCCTAGGTTGGAATTCAAACAAACAAAACAAAAGTCCTCAGGTACTAGTTCTCTTAAATAAGTTTTAATAAAATATACCCATGTTAGAGAAATGCCAAAATACCATATCGGATAAACACAAATTCAATATATTTACTTAGAATGTAAAACTGAACTTTAGGAGCACTATTTTTAAACTAATAGGTTGTCTGCTGCTTTCACATAGTAATTTTTGTCCTAACATTCTTTTGAATGCAAATAATCTAAAGTCAAAATAAACTGATAGTAAGGATGCAAAATAGAGGACCTGGACCATTTCCATAGGTTATTATCTTAATGGTACAGAAAGTTCATCTATCACTTAAACATTTTTTAAATTAAATAACAACTGCTATCTGTGAGAATTATTTTAGATGTTTTTGATTGAGAGAAGGATAATCATTCTATGATCCCCAAATTTAACTAAAACTGAAAAAGAATAACCAAAGCACCTATTTAATTATTTATTTAAACAAAATAACAGTTTGCCAGTGCTAACTCAGGATCTTGTTTTCAACTCCCAAAGCTCTTCTTGATTTTATTTTTTCACTTGTAATTACAAATCCACAAAGACCGATTGCTATGCTAGATGTCAAGGAGAATGAACCAAATATGGTTATACATCTTCACCCTAGGAGCTGGTGATTTGCCAGAGGTATAAAATGAATTTTAAATTAAAATAATTTATTATAAAATACAAATATGTGTGATGGGGAAATAAGTTACTGAACTTATTTATGTTTTTTTAAATTGTTAATTGGAGGAAGAATGTGAGTTTGCATTAGTTTCTGAAATATAGCAAAGTATCAAGAGAATTTTTTAAAAAAGATAAAAAGATGAACAGCATGAGAAATACTGGATGCTAAATGTTAAACATACATGAAAACAAAATAAGAAAGCACTTTTATTTTACAAACTAAATATTTAGCTAAGATTTCCATTGGTTTTTCTTTCCAGTTCTGTGATATCTGCTTGAAAGTTGCTGTCTACACATTCTCTCCATCCTCTATATCTAAGGATTATTTTCTTAACCTGAAATACTTAAAACTTCCTTTAGCAGGAAAAAAATTCATGAGATATTTTATATCCTGCTGGGATCAAGTCTGACCTCATACTTTATATGTGGTAAGATATTACTTGTTGCATAGATGTTAACACATCTATGTTCTGAGAGGAATATAAAATAGTTTGAGTCAGGCTGAGAGCAAAGTTCACTTTATAATAATAATGCTTTGACTATATAACAGGGAAACATCATGAAATACACAAATAACAAAGAGTAAAAGTATGATATGATAGCCCTGTATTTCTCTAGCACCCTTATTTCTATTCTCAACACCATTATGTTAGTCCAGTCCTTATTTTATCTACAAAGTGTCTCTTAGTTGGTCTCCCTGTAAATTATTCCTAGGCTCATCTTCCTAAAATACTAATTCTTGGGTTATTTCATGGTTCAAAAACTTTCGGTGGCTCCCATGTGCCTCCAGTATAAAACCCAAAGTCTGAAACCCTGGCATTTCAAAGCTTTTGTAACCAGTCTAATATGCTTAACGTATATTAGTGAGAAGAAATAAAACTATCAGTGTTGCTTTATTAAATAGCCATGGTATCAGGCACTAGGAGAAATTTACTTATATTTTCTCAATTAATACTCACATGTGTTTTGTAAACAGAGCTGTCATTTACCCCACTTCAATATATGAACAAAACAAAACTGACAGACTTAAATAACAAGTGTTCCCAGATAACAAATTGTGACTCCAAACTGTGCTGCCTTTCCACCACAAGAGCAACATTTGTGTGTACAAAATCACAGCTACATTGGAAGAAAGTACATGATGAGATCATAGTAAGAATTTTAACTGTTTATTAAATGGATGATTAATTGCCTTAGACTAGTTCAGTTCAGTTTAGTCGCTCAGTCGTGTCTGACTCTTTGCAACCCCATGAATTGCGGCACGCAAGGCCTCCCTGTCCATCACCAACTCCCAGAGTTCACTCAGACTCACGTCCATCGAGTCGGTGATGCCATCCCACCATCTCATACTCTGTCGTCCCCTTCTCCTCCTGGTCCCAATCCCTCCCCAAATCAGAGTCTTTTCCAATGAGTCAACTCTTCGCATGAGGTGGCCAAAGTACTGGAGTTTCAGCTTTAGCATCTTTCCTTCCAAAGAACACCCAGGGCTGGTCTCCTTCAGAATGGACTGGTTGGATCTCCTTGCAGTCCAAGGGACTCTCAAGAATCTTCTCCAACACCACAGTTCAAAAGCATCAATTCTTCGGCACTCGGCCTTCTTCACAGTCCAACTCTCACATCCATACATGACCATTGGAAAAAACAGCCTTGACTAGACGGACCTTTGTTGGCAAAGTAATGTCTCTGCTTTTGAATATGCTATCTAGGTTGGTCATGACTTTCCTTTCAAGGAGTAAGCGTCTTTTAATTTCATGGCTGCAGTCACCATCTGCAGTGATTTTGGAGTCCCCCAAAACAAAGTCTGACACTGTTTCCACTGTTTCCCCATCTATTTGCCAAGAAGTGATGGGACCAGATGCCATGATCTTCATTTTCTGAATGTTGAGCTTTAAGCCAACTTTTTCACTCTCCTCTTTCACTTTCATCAAGAGGCTTTTTAGTTTCTCTTCACTTTTTGCCATAAGAGTGATGTCATCTGCATATCTGAGCTTATTGATATTTCTCCTGACAATCTTGATTCCAGCTTGTGCTTCCTCCAGCCCAACGTTTCTAATGATGTACTCTACACAGAAGTTAAATAAGCAGGGTGACAGTATGCAGCCTTGATGTACTTCTTTTCCTATTTGGAACCAGTCTGTTGTTCCATGTCCAGTTTCAACTGTTGCTTACTGACTTGCATATAGGTTTCTCAAGAGGCAGGTCAGTGGTCTGGTATTCCCATCTCTTTCAGAATTTTCCACAGTTTATTGTGATCCACACAGTCAAAGTCTTTGGCATAGTCAATAAAGCAGAAATAGATGTTTTTTTGGAACTCTCTTGCTTTTTCCATGATCCAGCAGATGTTGGCAATTTGATCTCTGGTTCCTCTGCCTTTTCTAAAATCAGCTTGAACATCTAGAAGTTCACGGTTCACATATCGCTGAAGCCTGGCTTCGAGAATTTTGAGCATTACTTTACTAGCGTGTGAGATGAGTGCAATTGTGCAGTAGTTTGAGCATTCTTTGGCGTTGCCTTTCCTTGGGATTGGGAGAGTCTACTGAAAAAAGCACTGGCAGAGGGATCAATACCATGAGAGAGGTCAGGGTTAATAATTTATGTGTCTTTCTCATCTAAATAATAACAGAAATGAGGATAGTTGTAGACAGAAAAGTCTGTAGACAGAAAAAAACAGAACTGTGGGCAAAAGGCAGTTAAGTGGGAGGAAGAGAAAGGGGAACCAGTGAAAGAGCAAGAGGAGAGAGCCATCAGACACAACCCAGGAATTATAGGGTCCCCAAAGAAGAACATACATGAGAACCCCTAGATTGTTCCACCTTCTCTGTGTTCAGTCCTGAACTACAGACCTGGAATAGGTGTTACTTTGGCCCTGGTCTCACTTTTTTAATGAACCTGAAACTACCCAAAAAACCACTATTAGCCTAGCTAGTCCTCATAAACACCTAAAAGGAATCATTTGAAAATGGAACTCCCTTGCCCCAGCAAAATACTTAGAAAAGTAATGTAAATTATCTCCCTTACTTAAAATTTCATCAAAAAACAAGCCAGGAGATTTATAAATATTTACTCACTAAAGTAATAAAAGCCAACAGAAGTAAGAGTAAATTTATAAAACCAGACCAAACAAACTAAATTGACTCTGGGTTCTAGCTTTTAAAATTGTTTTCTTCTTTTAATTTGCTCTAATAAAATTACCCTTAAGATTCATGGAATAGAAAATGCCACACACTAAATATATATATATATATATATATAAATATATATATATATTAATATATATTTGAAACATTTTACATTGATTTATATCTATTTGCAACTACAGGAAATCACTTTACATTCCTGAGATTAGCACTGTGAGAGGCTTTTTAATTATTTAGAAAATATTTAGAAATTATTTCAAGTAAATCTTATTTATCCTATCTCTGAAGCACTTCATTTTCTGTGAAGTAGAAATAGGGTCTTACATATAGTTATTAATATGATATATATAAGGTTCATAATTAATTTAAATAGTAGAAAATAATTTATTAATTATTAATTATATAAAATATATTGATGAACATTCACAAGCCAACTATGTGAATAGACTAATCTGAAGCAATACCAAAAACGGCATTAGAAAAGTATTTTCCCATAAAATAACTAGAACATTATTCAGTTTCACTTCCACTTGCTCAGAAGCTGAAGTGACCTTTAAGTTCAATTTCTGGAAAATATCATTGATTAACATACTTGCTGCTTCCACTAGTTATATTTCAGAGAAGGGCCAAGAAGATGAGTCAACCTGAGAAAAAGGTTTTCCTTGCATATTAGATTGCTTATATCTAGATGCAGGAGCTACCCATTTGTCCCTGGATTCTTCCTAAACTTTCACCTTGGAAGATGCTTCTCTTGGGCAACTTTATTCCATAAGTGCTATACTGCAGGTTCCTTCAAGATCCCCTGAGGCTCAACCTTTAGACAGCAAGAATCCAGGGACCTCCTGGTAGCTAGATCATGGCAACAAGTTCAGCACCAGTACAGGATCTAGAAAAAGTCCAGTCCTTGGGCATGAGACTGCACTACAAGAGATTGTCACTGGGCCAATTTCCAAATCCTCTAGTGGATGGAGAGTGAATTAGGTCATTCTGTTTTCTTTCACTCCTTATAAATGGGACTGAAATAGAATATTCTGAAACCACAAAGTAGTGAGAGCATTTAATAAGAAGTTTCAAGTGCAATAACTTGTTAGCAGAGTACAGGGACAAGGTAGTGATCAAACAAGGGAAGGAGGCTGAGGGCAGGGGATTACAATGACAGTAGACCCACATTGGAGGGCTAATTATCTGTGTACTGGGTAAAAAAAGTCAGAGGCAGGGGGATATGAAGGCTGTTGAACAAATCTGTGTTGTTTATTTGGGAATGGAGTATTTCAAGGAATGTGCAGTGTTATAAATCCAGTAGTAGATGGCTAAGGAATGGTGAACTGCTACAAAATAAACTTGGAAATTTAGATGGGGCACCAAAGGATTTTATTACTTGCTGTTTAGCTTCTACAAGCAGCTGCTGCTTCTGTGACAACTAGTATTAAAGGGTTCCTTTGCCCTGGATTCTCTTTCACATCCCTATAGCATAGTCAGTCTCAGTATGCCACAAACGATGTTTCTTTGAACACACTATTGTGCAGAAGAAGGACGTGGTAATAGTCAATCCTAAAATGTCATTCTCTTCTCCAGGAATATACCTGAAGGAGGTCACCAAAGGACCTTTTTCTGAATGAGATTAATGGAATCCAACAGATAAGGAACAAGGCAGCAGAACAGTGTGGAGATGTGTGAAAATCTGATCTATATGTAATTTGCATCATCTTGTAAGGATAATGGAAAGATAACACACAGTATACTACAACATTTGATCATCCTATATTAACTCATTTATATCTCACAATAATCCCATGAGATTAGTGCTTTCATGAACCCCAGTTAAAAGATGGGAAATGGACATAAAAAGGTCAATCACACAGTTCAGAGGTGACAGAACTAGGATCTGAATCCCAGCTGTCTGTTTCCATAGGGCATAACCTTAACCACAGCACCACATGTTCCCCCACACTTGAAAGCCTCAGTTTAAAGTTCCACTAATCAAAGACTCTTTCTGTTTCCAGAGTGATCTCCTTGTTACACATAATGTAGAGCAATGAAGACTAACCCACAGGGGTCGTAGTGGTGTGGTGATGTACCTGGGACCTGAGAGAGAAGTCAGGGATGGAGATAATGCTCTGAGCATAATCTCCATAAAGATAAAAGAGGTTAAGGTGAGAGGATGACATCATTTAAAAAAAAGGCTGCAGAGAGAAAAGGCCAAGACTATAAATAGGACTCTTTGTTTTTTGGATTTAATATCATAAGATTGATTTGACCCTTGATGATAATGAATTACAGTCACCTACTTCAGGGTTGCAGCCATGGTTTCTCATCTGTATTTTGTCAGTGACTCGTATAGTGCCCAGCATATAGCAGGCACTCATTAAATACTTCTTCAATTAAAGAAAAGATGAAAAGGGAATTCAAGATGGAAAGGCATGAAGAGTAATATGAATATGTGAAATAACCTTTACAATGAAGGAATGTGTGTGTGAAAATAACTTCATGAGAAATTATACATCTAAACTAGTTACAAGAGGAAAAAACAAAAAAGGGGTTCTGAATAGAATAATTTATATTCAAGTATTAGAGACTGAGTGAGTACTTATTACATACAAGACTTGGTGATATGCATGGAAGTACGGAGAAAAATGTCAAGGTAGCAACTAGTTGGTCACTATTCTTGAGAAACTTAGTCCAAGTAAGAGAGAAATAGTTATCGGAACTGAAAAAGATCTTACAGACAGGAGGGCAGAATTTAAGTGAAAAGCACTTTTTCAAGCAAGATTCAATGGCCGTATATGAGGGTACCTAGAGGAGTGGGCACTGGTTCAGGGCCAGGAGAAGTGATGGCAGTAAGAGGTAAAACTATTGAAGTGAAAGAAGAAATCAGCACAAAGTCCCAAGAGGAAAGAGGAGAGAAACTGTAAGCCTATGTGGTTGTTCCTAGTCTGTCCTCTTTATTAATTTAGGGAATTTACAAGACTTTTTTGTTTTTGCTCATCTTAATATATCACCCACATAAAGCATACTTTTAAACCCTGTTTGTATAAAATAAAGTAATGCAAAAAAGAGAAATTCAAAATTGTCATTTCTGATTATCAGAAATAACCAAAGTTTACAAAAATATAAAAGGAATGATTGGTGACCATCATGAAGATGTTTGATAAATATTAAGGAAAAGCAGATCTGAATGCAATTCTTATTTTTAATGTCTCAAGTGAAAGTGCACAGGATATGAATGACCATTTCTTGTACTCTAAAAAGTTTTGAAATATGGATCAAAAGTACCATTTTCTGGAATGTGAAAAGGCCTATGTGATAATGACAAAACAAAAGAGCTCTAAGCAATCAACATCCAGAGACTTGGAGTAGGGTGAAGTAAGGAATCCCAGGATCTTAGCCCAAGCTCTCTGAAGGGTCTATTGAGTGCACATGTGTAAGCACAGCATTTCTCTTCTATGTAAGCTACTTCTGCCAAAAACTTGCCCTTTTAAAAACCTGAACAATGAAGACTCTCTGCCAAAACTCATCACAGTGTAGTCTAAGACAACAATCCCCACGGCGCTGAGAAATGTGAATCAAGTCAAAGAAGGGAAATGTTATCCTCTCATCTGTATATCCAGTACAAATGCTTTTGAACAGCTACTTTACAGGTGATAAAAGTCTTCACAAGTTGATACAATAATTTCTTGACTTATACTAATTTCCCATTTTATAAATATACATAACTCACCTTAAACTATTTCATCATGGAAATACTTTTACAGATAGAACAGTCTGGCTACTTCAACCTTCTACCAAACTGCTTGGAAAGCAAACTAACACCTCAATTTGATCATGATAAGGAAATATTTGAAGCTATGACAGAGGCTAGTGTGGCCAAAAGAGTGAATTTTGAATCAGAATATACGTGAAAGATAAAGTTAGTAAGTATACAATTTCACAACTGTTTTAAAAACCTGTCTTCTGATAAGGAGAGTCAGACCTCACAATTGATGAGATTTGAGATGATTATTTTCATCTGAAAAGATTTTTTGAAAATAGTACCCTAGTTATAATTATGTATTCATAAGTCATCAATTACTTGAAAATACATTGATAGGAAGTTAAAAAAGAGCCAATGATAGTCCATACAAAAGCATAAATTTCACATCTGTATTATATAAATTATGCAAACCATTTCTAAAGGTTTTGGTCAGAATTTGTATTTCTGCATTCTTATTTCTGAATGAGTTGAATTACCATAGGCAGGATCTCTCTTTTAAAAAACTGCATTCAATCCTTCCATGTAACAAAAATCAAAACCTTGTACCTAAGATTCCAATGAAGCCCAGAACACACTAGTCATATTTGACCTGGGTCTTTTTCAGACATTGTCCCTGAATCTCTGGAAGTTCAGGGGGGTATCACCAAAAAAAAAAAAAAAAGGCTCTTTAGCCACATATTCTGGGACTGGATTCCATGATTTTTCCCAAACAACTTCTTGAAATGTGTTTCTTTGTGTACTATGACTCATACAAACTAAAAACAAGACAAATAAAAAAAGCATGTTTAAACTTTTCAACCACTGTCACAGTAGAGCACAAATTCAACAGAAAGTTGACTACAAAGCACAGTCAGGTAATTATTAAATAATTATAAATACGAGATAATAAAAAAATAAGACATTAGCATGTATAAAGGTGAAATGACAGGACTTTTGGTCCAACTATAAGCAAGAGATTTCCCAGGTGGCACAGTGGTAAAGAATTAGCCTGCCAATGAAGGAGACACAGGTTTGATCTCTGGGTTGGGAAGATCCTCAGGAGCAGAAAACAGCAAACCACTCCAGTATTCTTGCCTGGAAAATCCCATGGACAGAGAAGCCTGGGGGCCTATAGTCCATGGGGTCATAAAGAGTCAAGACATGACTGAGTGACTAAGCACATAAGCAAGAAAACTTACTAAAAGGGAAAAAAAATCCTTGGACTTTCAAAACATATGCAACCATTTGTAACACAGAGTATAGAAGGAATAATGTGAATTTTATAATAGAAAGTATATATGTAAAGTGAGGGAAAGAATTGAAAACACACACACAGATAAAAATGGAAATGGCAACACATATCTACATTTCTGGAACATATATGAGTCTCAATTTCTAGGAATTTGAAGGGATATAAAAGCATCCTTAGGTAACTTTTTAATTTTTAAAATAAGCAATGATATGTGTATTATACCTGTAACATTTGATATGGAATAATCTTTAACATATTTAATGTAGTAGATGTCCTTGAGATTCAAAGAAGAGAAACAAGAACATAGTCATTGAGCCATTTTGGCAAGAATTTGAAAGCACAATCATCATGTAGAACTAAAGACATCTGGCACAGAATATGGATTTTGTCAATATCAATAAAATAGCAAAGACTAAATTGTGAGTTGGTGATGGACAGGGAGGCCTGGAGTGCTGCGATTCATGGGGTCGCAAAGAATTGGACATGACTGAGCGACTGAACTGAACTGAACTGAAAGTGTGAAAAAAGTGTGCCTTCTCTTTTAATATTTAAGGCTGATTTATGGAACATGACTGATACATAGCTTTCTTTGCATGACATCTGATCACAATGGTGATGTAAAATTTTTTCTTAATCCAAGTAATACATTTTATTTAGAAAAATAAGTAATTACAAGAACACTTCATTCAAAATATGCATTTATTATGATGAGATCTATTATATTTAGCATCAATAGGAAAAAAACAGTAGAATAGTTCCACCTTGAACTAGGGGAATAAAGTAAGCATTTAATTGAACAACATTAACCTTTCTGACCAGAGAATGGTTCACCTTTTATATAGTTTCTTACCATGGTCAATCTATATGCTTTCAAGTATAATTTTTACAAAAAGATGTTATTTTTCAGAATGGTTTTAGATGCACAAAAACTGAGAAAGTTTGTACAGAAACTTTCCTTAGAACCCACATCCAGTTTTCCCTATTATTTTTACATCTACGATAGATAGAATGGACATTTGTTATAATGAATAAAATCAATATTGACATTTTGTTATTAACTAAAGTCCAAGTCTATTCTGATTTTCTTAGTGTTTATCTAATATTCCTTTTCTTTCCGTGGGTCTCATCCAGAACACCACGTTACATTTAGTTCGTGTCTCTCTGACTTCTTCTTGCTTATAACAGTTTCTCAGAGTTACTTTGGTTTTTTTATGATCTTGACCGGTTTGAGGAGTGCTGGTCAAATATATTGCAGACTGCCCCGCTTTCGGAATTTGTCTGATGTTTTTCTCATAGTTTTATTGGGGTTATAGAACATATCAAGGGAGAGGTTGAAAGGGGGAGTATTCCTTTCATCCCTCATATCAAAGGCACATACTACCAATATGCTTTAGGACTGTTGAGGTTGACCCTGATACAGTCTCTGCTCACCTTGTTTACTGTAAAGTACTCTTTCCCTTCCTTTCCATGCTGAGTACTCTTTGGAGGAAGTAACCACACACAGCTCATTTCAGAAGTAAGGAGTTATATGTTCCCCATCCTTGAGGGTCAGATACCTACATAAACTATTTGAAGTTCTACTGGGTGGAATATTTGTCTCTTCTTTATTTATTCATCATTCATTTATATTAGCATGGTCCCATGGATACGTATTTTATACCTTGGGTTATAATCAAAAATAGTTTTTTGTTTTTGCTCAAATTATTCTACTGTTGGCCATTGGGAACTTTTTCAGCTGGTTCCTAGATCTCTTTGACATACCCCTATCATTGTGCATATTTGGTATGGTGAGAGTATGTGTGTTTGGAACAGTTGTTTATTTTTTGGCACAAGATGATCCAGGCTCACATACATTTCCTGCCCCAGTCCTAGAATCAGCCATTTCTCTGAGAATCCCTGGTTCCTTTTATGGGACAGTAATGCTAGAAAATGCGATCTAGGCCCTAGCTGTCACATATAACATTTATTTTAAAAATAAATTTCATCTTTAACCTAAGAATTAACATATATATTTATGTGTAGCAGATTTATGGATAACTTTTTATTACATTTTCTTACTTTATGCTTATCTTATTTACTGATTTTTCAGTAATGATATGAATGTGTATCTGTAACGAAAATCATTAATATAAAAATAAAAGTTCTTTTAGATGTATACCCCATTTCAATAAGAAAACGCAAATTACTGTCAACTTCTACTGACCTTGTTTTCAGCACTGTAAGTAAACTGAGAATTTTGAGGGTTCCAAATAGTTCTTTGAAATGAAGTGTCACATTTCAAAATTGAAAGTGCTCCTCCAAGTAAAAAAAATAAAATTCATTTTTTATCTTAGAACACATTTCTTTCTTTCATAGAACAATTATTTCAGATATAAACAGCAAATATTTATCTGAAAGCAACAATAGCAAATACCAAAATGCAAGAAATGCCTGAATGTCATATTCATGGACTGGGCTTTAGAAGGAAAGAAAACAAAAAAGAAGTAAAAGCCTCACACTGATTTTATACATTCCATCAAAGAAAACAATTATTTAGGTATAATTTGAGATTAGGAAGTCATTAGGCATAGGTTCAGCTGTCAATATAACGTGTCTTAAAGGCTTCTATAGGACTATTTAACTTAAGAGGGTACTTTTTGTCTGGACATTCACACATGTTGATGTTGAAGACTTAAACTTTACTATTTCTCTGTCTCTTCACTAACATAACTCCAGATAATATTTCTACTGAGAAATTGTATTAGTCTAATTTCTGCTAATCTAATATACTTGAAACTACATATATTTAACTTAGTTACTAGGTACCAGCTATATAGATTTTGGACCAGCTATATATTTCTGGACCAAATATAATACTATAATAAAAAAAAGTGCATAATTAATACAGGAAAATAAATTAGACATTTATCTGATGGTAGATAAATAATATCACCTCTCTATATCTATACAACTTTATTTATTTTCCCTGAAAGTAATAATAGTATATTTCTTCTGCTCAGTAATCTAGACTTGTTTTACTTGACTTTGTTCTTAGTAGTTATGGCCCCATATAATAATGCTTAATTCTATTTCATTAGAAAAATGCACCAAGTGTTCCCATTTTCCTATGATTTACTAGAACATACTTGAGATGTTGAAGTTACAACATAACATGTTGAAGTTATAGTATTATGTAAAATGCCCCATAGAAGAAACAAGGGACATAAAGTACGTCATTTCTAATTTTAAATATATGGGAAGACCCCATATATTTAAATGGACAACAGATTCAGAGAAACACAAACTCTTCTGTGAATACTTGATCACTTAATTCTACTTATTTTATACATTTTTATAGGAGGGTAATACGTGTGGCTTACTGAGCATGGCAAAAGAATGAGCAAACTGTCTAAATTTACCAGCAAAAGATTAGAAGGTTGGTTAAAGAAATCCTGGTTCATGACTATTAGAAATAATTAAACATTATTATTTACATGGAGATAAAAGATCATATGTTAATGATGATAAATTAAGAGTCACCAAAATCGTTTAAAATTTAAATATGAACAATCTATCTTATTACATATTCCAACTTTTTGAAACATTTAACTGTCTTGAATAATTTATATTCGTAAATGTCTAATAATTTAAGTATACCTCATTATTATTACTTAAATTTCCAAATAATTTCAAGGTGTTGCAGTTTCTTATCAGTGCATTTCTTGTTTGCAGTGAATTTGCTTTAGCTTTATATTTCTTGGGCTTCCCTGGTGGTTTAGCAGTAAAGAATCCACCTGCCAAGGCAGGAGATGTGGGTTCAATCCCTGAGTCAGTAAGAGTCCTGGAGAAGGAAACACTCCAGTGTTCTTGCCTGGGAAATCCCATAGACAGAGAAGCCTGGCAGACTACAGTCCGTAGGATCACAAAGAGTCAGACACAACTTAGTAACTAACCAGCAACAACGACTTAAAGTTAAGGTGAAATAAGGTGGACACAGATGATGCAGATTCTCATTTCTTAATTGGATCCTTCTAAAAAACATAATAAATTCAAAAATAAAATAACTTTTTGTCATATGCAACCTTTTACTAAGTATTTTTATAAACCCTATTTCATATGATCATTACATTGCTCTTATATGTTATGCATTATGATAAAACACTACACATCTCAACTTTTTTTTTCTATGAAAGGTTAAAACTCATATAAAAGAGAAAACTCTCCTTTCTAAAATCTCAGAGAAAGTAAAGTATAAAACCAGAAATCTTTTATAGGGGACAAAGTGACTCAAAATCGTTCTATTAACTGCTGTGTAATTAATTAGATTTCAATATTTGTTAAGTATCTAAATATGTTTAGCATTGTGCTAACCTAAAGTTATAAAAAGTTAGAGAAAACAAATTCTAACTTCCAGGTCCTTTTGATCCAGTTAGGAATTATAAAGAAAATTGTAAGGAAACAAATGACTGAAAAACTCAGAATATTAGCTTAACAGGCAGGATGAAGATATAAAAATAAAAAGGAATTCTGGCTAAGATTTCCTAGAGTAAAGAACTATTTTTTAACTAAGTTTTGAGGTAACAAGGTGTGGGATTAACAAATTTTTCCCATGGTCAGTCATTATTACTGTTATTACTACTTATTTCACAAATATGAATGTTTCTTTTTCCTTCAAGGAATATGTTATCAAGTCTTGAAATATTTATTGATTAATACTTTACTTAGGTTATCTATATAGCTCCAGGTACATATAAAAAGAATAGCTTTTCAAACAGAGCTATGGTTACTCATGTTTATTAAATAAATCATTTATTAATTGACAAGAATTCTATCCAAAAAACATGTTTCACCAAATTATTATGTCTCCCAAACAGAACAGTAAAGTTCAGTCACATTTCTTTTCCATAATGAAGTTGTAACAAACAATCTGAAGACATACTAATATTCATTAAATTACCACCAATTGGAACGTTTTCCCCTTGAGATTGCTAAGTTGATATTCTAAATAATAAAAATGGGGAAGACTTAAGCCAGTAACTCTGTCCAAGCAGAAAACAGAGGGCAACAGAGATACCTGCCAATTCCAGAGGACATCTTCAGATAATTTCAGGTCTGTGATAAACCTTTTGATAGTTAACAAATACCCATGTAATGCAAAAAGGCCACAGTATGAGGAATAAGGCCTGAGCACCATGAAACATATAGTTTTAATTTAACTCCAACTCCAAACAATATATTTCCTAGTTTTGGAAAAGATGTGAGAGTAATTCAGCCTGGTGACTCAAGTTCAAACCTATATTTAATGTGTTAGCCTGTCACTGGAAACAGTACATGTGCTTCCTCTGCCTTTGTAATTGTTTATATTCCAGACCCTCCCTGACACCAAAAATAATTCCCACTCCCACCCTTACCAACTCCCTCCACACACAAAGGAGATTGAAAACACAGTTTAGCTTTGTGTATAATTTTCCCATGCAAAATTATAGAGCAAATTATCTAAGACTAAATACAAAGTCTGCAAAAAGGCAAAAGAAAAGATATAATTATTTCTTTACCTTTTACCCTTAGTTTCTACTGGTGTTGGTTATAGTTCTCTGAAAATTTCAAAACATTTTGCATAGCCAGGCATTTTTCCTTAATCTCCCCTCTCAGAGAGTCAGCAGGAAGGTATCAGGAGTCAAATGATTACTTCTTGCAAGTAAATGGGCCACAGACACAAAGGTGAAATGGTGGTGCCAAAACATGAAGTAAGTTTGTAGGTATCAGGTCGTGAAAGCAGTGAGTAGACCAAGGAAAACTTCATTAACCTCAGAGAATTTTCTCAACACAGCCAAGGGGTTACTATTTGATAAAATGTTTCTTTTCGTTCTGTTTTTCCTATATAAACATTATTAAATAATTCCCTATAAGGCACAATGACCTGTATAAACATAAATTATTAATATCATGTACATAAGATTTCTGTTCTACACACTTGTGGCCTATACCCATCTTCAACCCTGAATCCCATTTAAATTCTTGGGGTTTTTCCCTTGTAACTTATAATATACAGATACTGCATCAAACTGATCTTATAAAGGTCCTTTAAGTGGCGTCATGGAAAGCTGCCTGAGTTCTTAAAAGGTGACCTACATCCAGGTAAAACAGTTCCAGTCTCAGCTCCACCTCTTACTAGCTTACATTTGAATAGAGCAGCTAACACCTTCACATCTCATTATTCTCATCTCTAAAAGGAAAGTGACTGCTTTGTTTACTCCCTTAACCACCAATAGCATTTTTAAGAATTATAATTTTTCTTAAAATTGAAAAAAACAAAATGGGACACCCCACATTTTTAACTGTTTTTTTTTTTTTTTCTTTAAAAAGAAAAACTAACTAAACATGGCGAGTTCATGGCTTAATGAAGCATCTTTCCAAAGCATCACATTTTTGACCTACAGTTTAAATGCAATGCGTGCTAAGTTGCTTCAGTGTGTCAGACTCTTTGCGACCTTACGGACTGTAACCCTCCAGGCTTCTCTGTCCATGGGGATTCTTCAGACAAGAATACTGGAGTGGGTGGCCACGCCCTCCTCCAGGGCATCTTCCAGACGCAGGGATCGAACCCTCCTCTCACAATTCCCGCATTAGCAGGCGGGTTCTTTACCACTAGCGCCACTTGGGAAGCCCTTAAATGCAATACTTTAACCCTTAATTACTGGCTGTGAGGGAGAAAAATCTGATCGTAGTAACCGTATCAAGGGGCAAGAGACCTTGCTGAGGTTTCAGAAAATGGCAGTCACACAATATAGGTTACTGACTGAAACTAATATAAAGCCTAATAAAATTGTGCGTACAAAAAAAAGAAAGAAAGAAACATACTGCTGTTGAGAATATTCATGGTGATAATGTACAAAATACCTAGGATGCAATGTGTTTGTCCCTTCCCTTTTCCACAAGTTTTCCACTTCATAAATGGGCAAATTCCATTTGAAATGTTGGCAGTCCAGATCAGTACCCTTTTATTGTCTCTCAGCTACCTCTTGACCCTATTCTTATCTCTTCCCACATCACCTTCCTGTACTTCCTGGCCTTTTCTCTTCCAAAGGCCAAGGCCTTTTCCCATCTCCCTGACCTGAACCATCACTTCGTAGCCTATCAGCGATAGCTTCTCTGTCCAGCTTTAGCTGCTAGTACAGGCCTCAGTGATTCTGAGGCGGGACAGAATTAAAGTAACTGCTGGCTGGGGCTGCTCACACCCAACCCAGACCTTTCCTGCTCATCCTCCTAGCTGCCTGGCTCAGAACAGCAGGAGAAGCGGAGGCAACAGAGGAGTGATGACATGTGATTCTCTCCCTTCCCCACACTTCACATTTTTCTTTCCACGTGCAGAACCGGAAGGCTCTGACCGCTCTTGCCCCGACGGTTGCCATGGTTACACAATAGCAGCCCCAGACCCCGGAGGGGGGTTTTCATCCAGTTTACCTCGCCCTCAACCCTTTTCATCCGTTAGGGACACCCCCCTCAACACACACCGACGGGAGGAGAATCATTCCGGCTAAATCTGACTTTTCGGTCCCCTCGCCCCTTCTCTGGCAAATGGCACTGACAGGCTAAGGAAGGATGGGAGGGGCTTTGGTGGGGAAAGAAGAGTCCTCGTAGAGACATTTGCCTTTCATTACAGCTTCACTCAGCGGTCTGGTCTAAACAGCGGAAAGTTCGCCTATTTAACTTCAGTCTCGGTAACTTAGAATGGGGGACCTCAGCGGCCGCAGCTGCTGGGCGCGCGGCTCCGGTCCAGTCCCTTCGAGTCCAGCCTGGTCGCGGGAGCGCGGCGCCTCCTTGTTCTCCTGTCAGGTCCCCTCCGCGCGCCGGGAAGCAAGCAAAGCAACTCAGCCCACGAGGTTGAACTAGGTCGTGAGGGAAGGAGAATCAGCTGATGCCGAAAACTGCCCGGGCGCTTCCAGGGCGGGCCATTAGCGCATGAACTCCGGGCGCGCGGGGAGGGGTTGGGGAACACACCGCGGGGTTAAATCAGCCGGGTTAAACTCCTGGCAGGAGTCAAATCCGGGCCTTTTCTAGCGAGCACAGCCGAGGCTACCGGGGGATGCCCGGCTCCCTCAAGAATGCGTTTGGCAAGAACTGCTTTTCCCAGTCAGCCAGCTTTGAGGCTGGTGTCTGCTTCCAACTTTGCCCTCCGAGTCTGGAAAGATGCAAGCTGCCGTCAGAAGGAGCGTCACGGTTCCCTGACAGAGTAAAAGGCGTCGCCCATCCGTCCCCAAAAGCACCACAACACAAACAACCGCCACGGTCTCCCCGTCCCCTCCCCGACCCGTCGGGAAAGGAGCGAGCGAGGGCGCAGTCGCCCCAGGTCAAGTCCTCCTCAGACGGTCCCCACCGACGTGTCTGCGAATGAACCTGCAGCCGGCGGAGCCAGGGGGCACGTTCAGAAGCGCTCCCGGCCGCCAGCGTCCCGGAGGGAACGAGAGAACGAGCGAAGTTCCCGGGCGCGTCCGGGAGGAAAACTTTTGCCCGACTCGGGCTGAGGAGACTGCGGCGGGGGTGGCGAGTGTGGGGGCTGCGTCCGCCGCCACGCTGTCCCTGTGCCGCGCGCCCGAACCGTCCGCACCTCAGCGCCGGACTCTCCGTCTGGCCCCCGGCGCACCCACTCCTGTCAGCTCCGGAGAGCTCTATCCGTCCCATAACGTTCTGTACCTCCCAGCCACTCGGCATCCTCACTTCAGACCCTCGGCCACCCCCGAGTCCAGTCACCCCCTACCGAACACCCCGGTCCCCAGCGAACCCTCCCACAGGAGCAGCAGGTGACCCGAAATCTGCCTTACCTGCCGCGACCTCTTCTCTCCCTCCCTCGGTGCCCGCTGTCTCTTCAGGAAGAGAGGAAGGGGATGCAGGCGGTGCGCGAGCGAGGCGGCGACCCGGGACACCGGTGCGACCTCCTCTGAGCCGCAGCGCTGGCTGAGCCGCCGAGCCGCGGGCGGCCCTGGTGGAGCGAGGAGGCTGCGGCCGCTGAGGACTGGCCGGGAGGCAGGGGGCGCTGCTGACCCCCAAGCGCCCTGCCGGAGCGGCGCGGAGCCAGGCACCAGCTGGAGCTGAGGGGAGGCGAGGGTGGCGAGGAAAGGCACGCTCGGAGCGGGAGGCCGGCTTTTAAGTTTGTGGTGTGACCGCAGCAGCTGTCCCGGGAGAGACTCAGTCTTTCTAAAAAGAGGATGCTGAAAACGCCGGGGATTACCTCTCCCCTTCCGATCTCCTCCCCCAGCCCTTGGCCCCCCCTTCTCAGTGCGCACGCCAGTCCTCCCCAGCGTGCAGAAGTCCATCCCCGTCGGCGCGCGGGCTGTCAGCAGCGTGGATTAAATGTAGCCCCAGCCGCGCTGGGGGATGTTTTTCCGGTCAGGGCACTGTGTACGTAAAGGAACTTCTGATGTTTGAACCCTCGCCTCCGTGAATTTAGGGCCTGTTTATTGTATACCATGAAGTCCCCAAAGACTCCCTGCGGAAGAAACAGGACAAACCTTGTCTCAGAAACTCTAGGACTCTTAAAAGAGTACCTGTGTTCCAGTCTGTAAAATTACGATCTACTGTTACTGTTAGTGGCCTTGAAAGATGAGCGACAGAAATCAGCCCACCAATAAAGGGCTGGCACCGAGGGAGGACCAAGCAGAAGGAAAACAACAAACACACACACACACACACAGAAAGTGAAGTCTTTTTCCTCTTTACCTCATATCAGACCAACAGAGTTATGTCACTTATTCCTGTCTTACTTTCCCTTTGTAGATTTGTACACACCTTGGTCATGCAATAGAAAACTTGGAAGTGTATGAGGAATAGGCTGAATCTACGTTTTGTGGAGCCTGGAACTCACACGACTTGGAGGATTTGGGATCCTCTTTAAGAAAACGAATACAGAAATATTAATGATTTGATTCCACAGATTTTAGAAATGAATTCGTTATCAGGCTGACCTCAAGGACATGGAGAAGGGCTGTGCAAATGATGAGTCCTGAAACTTTGGGTCTTATTGGCTAACGTGGCTATTATAGGAACTCTAGGCCCGTGGTTACACACCTTGCACTTATTAGTCTGAAACATAAAACCGACTTGGGGTGGAACCTCTGAAAAAAAAAAGCAGCCACGGGGTCCTGCATTTGTCAGCTTGATTTAAGAGCACAGCTTGTAAGGTCTCAGAGCTCCCTTGGCAAATGACAAGGTGGGGGGGGGGGGGGGGGGAGGTTGGTTTTGGGGCAATGAGCAGACAATGGCAACAATGGAAGAACTGGTCTAGGGGAGGAGACTCTTCATTCAGCCTTCCTCTGCTCAGGGAGCTGAGGGCCACCAGAGCTAAATGAGTCATTTTAAGTTACAGATGGTTGGTGGCAGAGCCAGCTTAGGAGGGACTCAAGTTTCCTAACTCTAACCAAGGTTCTTTCCTGTGTCTCATACTGCCCCATCACTGTAACCTTGGTTTTGACCGTCAACCAACCAACCCCATAATTTTCCTCTTTGGATACAGGGAAATTTACAGACTATTCCAACATATAGCCATGTTTTTTGCTTCATGCTTTCTATTCAGTGTCATACCACTCATTTTATAGTTAACCATATGCTTGATATGTTTGCTGCATTTTAAAATATTTTTATGTTGTTTTAGTTGTTTAGGTCATTGCCCCAGACCAAATTGCAAGCTCACTGTGACAACAAAATGCCTCTTTTGTCTCCCCCAGCACAGCTTAGAGTTTTGCACATGGTGGGTTCATGATAAGTAGCTTTTGATTTTTACTCTATTAATTTTCTAATATTTTGTCAGTTTGTTGGCCAGAATGTTGTATTTAACTAGAATTGTGGTTAACTCTGGATTTCCCCTTTTTCCCTCCTGTCTCAAATCCTAGCTTAATATACTCAAGCTAAATGACATCTCCCTGTCGCTACTGTCTCAACCTTTTCCACAAAACCCCCAAAGAAATAGTCACTCCCTCCTGTTTTTCCAAAGCACTTTGATTTCACTACCAAATACATCTTTCATGTTATATCATACTAAGTTATGCATTTGTCTGCATCCCATACAAGAGTATCACCTTGTATATTTTGTGTTCTTGTTTCTCTAGCTCCTAAAACAATGAATGCCTATGAATTTGTATTAAACTGATTTAGTTTGAAGTACCCTGAGTTCAAATTTAGACTGCATTTTCTAGGGCATCCTGAACGTACCATGAGAAGACAACATCTGGAAACTGGGTTCTGTGCTTTCTTTCCTTTTAATTACTCTGAGCACACAGCAGGCGGAGTCAACCACACAGCTCAGTTGTGATGAATGGCCTCAGCTGTGTCTAGGGCTTTGTAATCCTCACGATACTTCTGGGTGTTTCGCATATGGTGGATGCCTAACAAATATTTGGGGGTTAAATGAGTTAATGAAAACAGTGGATGTGATGACAATAATTAGTCACTGAATTTACTTCTGAAATTTCTACTAACTCTACAGGATCCCACATGGTATGGATCCCACATATCCCTACTATGGTTTTATAACTGTTTTTAAGAGTTTGAAATTTACTGTTATCTGAAGCAGTTTGGTAATCTGGCCTGCAGTGTTGGTTAATACCCAATCTGGATTCTTAAAATAACATCCAGTAGGAAAAGACTGAGCATGCACACACTCACACACACACATAAACATGAAAAGTAATTTACAGAAAGTTTTATTAAAATGTAAGGTGTGTTATATAGTTTAGCTTATCTTCAAGGGTGACTCTTTGAGTCTCAGCAAAGGATCCTTAATTACACTGAAAGAGATGTCTTTCATCATGTGTGTGTGCTCAGTCCCTTGTGTCTGACTCTGCAATCCTATGGACTGTAGCCAGCCAGACTCCTCTGTCCATGGGAATCTCTAGGCAAGAATACTGGAGTGGGTTGCTGTGCCCTCTTCCAGGGGATCTTCCTGACCCAGAGATGGAACCCACATCTCCCACATTGCAGGCAGATTCTTTACCGCTGAGCCACCAGGGAAGCCAGTGTGTATCATCAGAACTACCTAACTGGTGCTGCTATATCTGTTCTAGACTGAGGGGGAAAAGAAAAGAAAAAAAGGAAAAACAAAATTCCTTCCAGGTGCTTGGATGAGTAAACTTGTCTTGAGTGTCCAGTTTCTTCCTCTGTGACACACCACTCATCTTCCTTAGGGCTCACAGATTGAATCAAAGTCATTTTCACTCTATGGTAGTAGATATACATTAGATAATATGAAATACAGTATTTATTAAGGATTACATTTTGATATTGAATAATGCTAAAGAATAAAATTCTAATTGTAGAATTTCAAGAATCGTTAATCTATTTCAGAACCCATGAAGGAAGGTAGCAGGGATGGAAAAGGATAGAATAGGTATATTCTAGGCTTTTCCAGTTCCACATATAGCTACCTCTGCCCAGGAGACAGGAGAAAGATAATTACTGGCTCCAGAGTTTAAATCTAGCAGAATCTCAGAGGTTTTGACTATACTTTCAGCAGAAAGTATTTTTCTGTACAATCTTCTGTTGACAAAGCTATGTAAATTAAAAGGAAAAAGATAAAAGAGACTTCAAAGTTCTGTGCACAGAGACAAGGAAATGGAGGTGAAACCCAAGCCATTTAGTGCTCCTCTGGTGGCTCAGATGGTTAAGCGTCTGTCTACAGTGTGGAAGACCTGGGTTCGATCCCTGGGTTGGGAAGATCCCCTGGAGAAGGAAATGGCAATCCACTCCAGTACTATTGCCTGGAAAATCCCATGGACAGAGGAGCCTGGTAGGCTACAGTCCATGGTGTCGCAAAGAGTCAGACACGACTGAGCGATTTCACTTTCTAGAAAACTAATCGTACCTTGGTCAGACACAAAACCTCTCTGCCTTATAAATTAAAATACTATTTTATGAATATTTTCTTATCTATTAGCACATCAGTACCAACAGATAAAAGATATTGTTATACTCGTATGAGAAAACTGGGGTATGTGTTAGTTTATGTCTAATTGAAACCAGTGATGGCATGAGTTGAAAGCAGCTCACCCAACTCCTAATCTTCTATCAGATACTTTCCCTTTATAAACTGAAGATATTTTTTCACACCTGTTTCATTTGATCATGACAATTCACTCATCACTGGATCATTAGGTAGTAACATATTAAGATCATTATATTATGTTTAGTAGTGGAAAAGAACACACCTGACTTTCACCTTTAATGCAGTATTACACATAGTATTAGATAGGCATAGATCTCTCAGAAGTAAATGGATCCCTGTTTCTCATTATCAAATAAAGATAGAAGATAGTTTATAGTTAGTTAATCGGAATGTGAAACTGTAATGTCTTTGTGTTTTAAACTCTTGTAACATCATAATCATAAACATTTAGAGTTAGGAGAGACTTCAAAGGTCCTCTAGTCTTCATGTTATACATGAGGAAATGAAAGACAAGAAGATGGGGTGATCACCTAGCTTCTTGTGAGTTGCCTTGATACCCTCTGCAAAACAGCACCCTGCTATATAGCCCTTTTTTTTTTTTTGGGAAAAATAAAAATCAGTTATTTTTCAAACCCTTTCTAAGTCAGAATCTTAAGGTTATATTTACTTAGCTGGGTTGGGGTGTGGTGAATAATTAAATTCAACAGGAATGCACTTCAAAACAAAAATAAAAACACAGCCCAACCCCTTTGGCCCAAGTCCTGAGACCTCAGAAAAGAAAACCTCCTTGACTATGAACATTCACTAGAAGCTGGAAAGGCTTTCTGTGTCTGATATAGGACTCCACAGAGCTATTGCAGATTGGAGGAGTTTAAAATAAAATAAATGGCTTTTTGTTTTTTCTAATTTTTTTTTATTTTTAACAATGTTCTTATATAAACAAACCATCCCCAAAGAAATATTTTAAGTGAAAGCAAACAACTTTCCTATACATCATATAAGAAAAAAATATCTTTAAGTTTGCTTTTCTTAATACCTCATACCACCACCACTCCACCCTTAGAGCATGCTGTGGACACAAGTGTATTCTAAGAAAGGGGGAGAAAGGGAGGGATTCCTATGATACCTAATTGAGGCAAGCCTTATTTATTTAAGAGTGATGAAACCAAGAAAAATATGCCCTCTTGTGGCTTATTTGTTCTAGTTCACAACTAATCTACCGTGCTCTATTATTTCCTGAAACTCAAACACACCTATATTCCAAGTGGAATTAAACTATTCCTTTGTGTGGTAACTGGAGAAAACAGGTCTCTGCAGACAGCAGGAAGACATTCCAGGACTTCTGCTTTGTTCAAGGTCTTAAACAGTAGCTTAGCCACAACGAAATCAGTATCCCTAAAAAATGGAAAAATTTCCAAAATAACCCACAGATTCTTACAGATATTATAAAAGTACTTTCCAAATAAATGCATTAGATAGAATTTCTTTCCTAAATAGTGAGGTTTGTGTTGAATAAACTTAAACCATCAGTTTCCACAAATAGGAGAAAATTCATGATTTCCTTTCCTACTGTGTTTATCCCTCTAATATTTCTTTAGCTGTGGGATGATGCATATTTTTCCATTAAAAAGTAAAATGTATAACAGTTAAGAAAATCCTGATTTTCATTCTCTGCATATTTTTCTCTCCTACTTGTTCTTCAAAAATGAAAATATAACAAATGTATTAATTTTTTTTTAATGCCCACCATGTTTTCCTAAAACAGCAGTCGAGATGGGGTTAGTGGGAAATTATCTGTGCTGATCAAGAGGATGACTGTCATGTAGCTATCATTATCATTTAATAACTTAGTAACTAAGTGAATGTCAAAGGTTTAAAACAGGCCAGAATGCTAAATCTTTAGTCCATCATTGTTATTATTTTACATACAAAAAAAAAATGACTTAAATCACACATTTTCCATTTGGCTGGATCTGCTTGTGTGTTAAGTAGGCGAGTGGGCCTAATCTGCACCCTTAGCTTAGCAAGTTCTCTACTGAAATAGACTGAATTATATCTCACTTATCGAAGAATAAATACAACTTTCCAAAATGCCCAGTTTAACATGGAGTTATTGCTTTTGTAAATTATAAGCATAGCATAGCTTAAGTTTATTAGTTCAGTGATCATTCTGACCCTTGAAGCACAGACACACTTTACTGGAATTTTCATTTGCAAGGAACATTCGTTCATCAAATAATTGACTGTTTTAAATTTTATTTACTTTAATTTACTGAATAATAATAAGCCACTATACTACTATTTAAAAACTGCCTTCTCTTTCTATTTGACATTTCAGTAAAATTATGTTTACCTATGGCAAGCAGTTTTACTTCCCAAAATTTATTCATGTGCTTGCCAAAAGAATCTACATTAAAAGTCTATGATAATACATGTATTTTAAAAACTATCTCTAACTTTACAATATGTAAAATATCCAATTATAAGAATAGAGCTAATTTTAAAAGACAAAAACATGACCATTTAAAAATTATCAAGAAATTAGTATTTAATTAATAATAATAATAAAAGATAAGTGATCCACACTAACAAAGGTTAATATTTTAAGTATGGTATGATTGATAGCATGTCCAGTATTAAAAATGGTGATCTTCTAATATTAACTATTAAAATATTATAAACTTATATTTGTGTATCCCTGTTGTATATGTTGTTGTTTTGTTCATTTTCATTGCTTTTAGTGATATTATTGTTTAAATGCATTGGGAGTTGTCCATTCTCATGTTGATAGCCAGTTGATAACAGTGAGGTATTGGTTAAAGATCAGATAAACAAATAAAACAAATTAGAAATCTAGAAAATAGACCTAGATATATAATCATGTATATAATGGGAATTTTGTTTTCTGCCTCCAAACTTGAGTGTACAGTAACTGTCTTCTTTTTGGAATTCCCTGGCAGTACAGTGGTTAGGACTCCGCACTTTCACTGCCACAGGTGCAGGTTTGATCCCTGACCAGGGAACTAAGATCCCACATCCCTCAAGCTGTGCTGCATAGCCACATACCCCCCTCAAAAAAAGCCTTTTCTAAAAATTACTTTTGTTATGTGGCATTTGAAATAGAAAAAATAGCAAACACACATGTATACACAATAAAATAGAACTCATATTAAAGAATACGCCACTTAAACTAAGAGTTAGAAAATTACAATTCTCTCAACTTTTCTTTGTGCTCTTCCCTGATGCCATCCTGTTGCCTACCGTACAAAAATGAACAATATTCTAAATTTAGTGCTTATTTTCTCTGCCATTTTTCTGTACTTACGATTATAGCTCTAAACAATATACAACATGATGCTTTATTCTTGTTAACTTTATATCAATAGTAACCGCTTTCTAAAAATAATAATTTTCTGTGACTTTCTTTACCCTGGTGGCTCAGATGGTAAACAATCTGTCTGCAGTGTGGGAGACCTGTGTTCTATCCCTGGTTTGGGAAGATCCTCGGAGAAGGGAATGGCAACCCATTCCAGTATTCTTGCCTGGAGAATCCCATGGACAGAGGAGCCTGGAGGCCTATAGTCCATGGGATCACAAAAAGTTAGACACAACTGAGCGACTTTCACTCACTCACTTACTAGCAGTATCTAAAATTAAACTTCCCTGTTGTGAATGCTGTTGTTTTGTTCATTTTCATTGTTTTTAATGATATTATTGTATGAAGATGTCATGAGTTATCCATTTTCAGGTTGATAGTCAGTTGAGTTGTTTCCAGTGTTTTGTTATCACTAAGAATGCTTCATGAACATGCTTGAAATATGCCACTTTATTTTTCTGTTTCTCAGGCCCTTTATGAGCCAGTTATGAACACAGAAACCAATCCAAGCATTTAATTGTCAAGCCAAAGACATTTAAGATAGGAAATCGGAGTATAGGGAAATAGATGAAAAATGTCAGAAAGAGCAACAAAAGAGAGAAGGACAGGGTCTGGAAGAGTAAAAGGAAAAGAATGATCCTGAGAGATTAGATACTACTAATTCTCCAAAGCTGCAAGTCTCTGTTGAGTGTGGTGTTCCAGTCCTATTGGATCTGCTAAAATGTGTTGCCTTCACCAGAACTGGGCTGATGAAAGGTATTAGCTCTGTGATGCTGGAGTTAGAAACACTTTGACCTTGCTGTTTCTTCTCCTGCAGCCACCAGAAACTACCAAAACTTGCTTTGAGATCCAGAAGCATAAAGCCTTTTTGTTTCTCATCTATTGATCATCTACAAACTTTTCTCTTGACTAAATCTAACCAAAGGCCAGATGGCAAAGTAATATAAAATGGTCTAAAGACTTGAGCAGACTTTTCATAAAAAAGGGTATTTAAAGGGCCAATAATGTTGGCAGCTACCATGGAAATGCAAATTAAAACCACAATGTGATTCCATTACACATCCACCAGAATGACCAAAATGAAAGGACAAAATGCCAATAGTTGCTAAGGATGGGAGAATCCAAACTCTCATACATTGTGAATGAAAATGTAAATTTTTAAAACCTTTTTGGAAAACTCTTTAGCATTATCTACCAAACCCTGAATGTATCCATACCCTATAGGCAACAATTCTATGCATAGATTGAGCCCAAGAAAAATGTATGAATATCTTCATCAAAGTAACTATATAATAGTGTTCATGACAAAATTATTTGAAATAGTCTCACTTGGAGACCATGCACACTATCCTCAACAATAGGAAAGATAATATATTGTGGACAGTTCACATAAAGGAAGGTTATAGAACAATAAAAATAAACTACGACTATACCAGCAATGTACATTAACTTCAGAAAACCAATAGTTAGTGAAAGGAGATAGACACACATAGTATGATTCATAGTTAATTTTTTTTTTTTTTTTTTGCAGAGGTAAACCAACTGATTTTAAGATTCATATAGAAAATAGTCATGCAAGATGAGGAATGACTCTTTATGATCTTGACTTTTCCAAACCAATAACAACCAACATCCTTTTATTGGTTCAAGTTTACTTCAGTGTCTTTCCATAATGTTTTAAAGCTATTCTCTTCACTGTTTTGTACATTTCTTTTCTTTTTTTGGCTGCGCCATTCAGCCTGCAAAATCTTAATTTCCCAACCAGGGATGAACCCATGGACATGAAAGCCCCAAGTCTTTACCATTAATCGCCAGGAAACTCCCATGTATATTTCTTAATGTTACATTGTTTTACATTATTGCTGATATTATAAGTTAGGTTTTCCTTTCATTATATCTTCTACCTGGGTATTGTTAATAGATACAGAGGTTGTGTGAATGCTGAGTTGCTTCAGTCATGTCTGACTGTTTGTGACCCTATGGACTGTAAGCCCAACAGGCTCCTGTGTCCATGGGATTCTCCAGGCAAGAATACTGGAGTGGGTTGCCATGCCCTCCTTCCGGGGGAATCTTCCCGACTCAGGGATCGAACCCATGTCTCTTACATCTCCTGCATTGACAGGCAGGTTCTTTACCACTAGCACCACCAGATAAGCCTCAGATGTAGAGGCTATTGCTGTCTATATATTAATTTTATATTTTGCTAATTTTCTGAATTATTTTATTGTTTCCTTAACTTTAATCAGTAGGCTTCCTGGTGGCTCAGAGGTTAAAGTGTCTGCCTGCAGATTATTCATGAATACTATCATATAATTGTTAATGTCTGGTCTATGAAGGTTTGGTGGAAATCTTTAATACCTTTCTTTTTTTTGCTATATAAATTTAACTTTTTATTTCTACTGGGTTAAATACAGGTAAATTATATTTTCCTAGATGTTATCTATTTCATATAAGTTTATAAATTTATCTGCCTAGAGTTGGGCAATAATTACCTAATTTTTAATTTTCTTTTTGTTTCACTGATCCTTATCAGTTGTTATTTTTTGTTAATTTTCTTATATACTTAATTAGATGGGCTAGTAATTAGTTTGATTTTTTATTAAAAAACAACTTTTTCATTGATTAGTTGGTTGTACTGTTTTCTATTTTAAAATTCATTAATTTTTGCTATGCATTAGTTATTTGCTTCCTGTTTTTTTGTTTTTAGTTTCCTTTTTCAAAAGTTTTGATTTGAGATTTTTATTGTTATTTTCAGTCTGGTTTTTATTAATATGAACAAATACATTTTCTTCTGAATATCACTTGAATTAGAGCCAAGAGTGTCTGATATGTAGTGTTAAAATGTCATTATTTTTCAAAAATTCTGCAATTTAATTGGCTATTTCCTCTTCCTCCAATGAATTAATAGTTTTTTCCCCCATGAAAAAGAGATTTGTTATTCTTGCTTATTTTAAAATTATATTATTTTCTAAATATATTGTATCCATGTAAGAAAATGTTATTTGCAATATTTATATTTACAGAAATTTGGTAGATTTGAGCAGCCAAATATATGGTCAGTTTTCATGACTTTTTCTGCGCACTTGAGTTAAAGGCACTTTCTCTGTTAATCTATATATTTTCATATGATCTATCCTCTTATTTTCTGTCTATTTCTTCAAACTTTGCCTGTAGTTTCTACTTCATAAAGTTAGGTGTTCTAATCTTTGGCCCATAGGTAACCATAACATCTCCTTTAAGTATTATAGTCTAACATTATAAACTGCCTCCTTTGCTGCTTGATACATCTTTGCCCATTCTTTCATTTTCAGCTTTCTGAACATCATTTTACACTTATTTCATTAACTCAACATATATAGTAGATTCTTACATTGAGTCAGTTTGAAAATGTTTCCCTTTTAGTAGATGGATTAAGCTCATTATGTTTAAAAGGATTAATTTATTTTGAAGAAACTTGTATTATTTTGCACTTTATGTACTATATGAATAATTTCACATTTCTATAGTTTTTTCTTTACATTCTCTGGTTTTATCTTTCCTTGTTTTTCTTTTTGATATTTTTATTTTGAATGAGAGTGATTTTCATCACTGGAAATGTTTTGATTTTCGTTTTTGGCTTTTTTCCCCTAAATTCAATTCAGTTCAGTTCAGTTCAGTCGCTCAGTCATGTCAACTCTTCGCGACCCCATGAATCGCAGCACGCCAGGCCTCCCTGCCCATCACCAACTCCCGGAGTTCACTCAGACTCACGTCCATCGGGTCCGTGATGCCATCCAGCCATCTCAACCTCAGTCGTCCCCTTATCCTCCTGTCCCCAATCCCTCCCAGCATCAGAGTCTTTTCCAATGAGTCAACTCTTCACATGACGTGTCCAAGGTACTGGAGCTTCAGCTTTAGCATCATTCCTTCCAAAGAAATCCCAGGGTTGATCTCCTTCAGAACGGACTGGTTGGATCTCCTTGCAGTCCAAGGGACTCTCAAGAGTCTTCTCCAACACCACAGTTCAAATGCATCAATTCTTCGGCACTCAGCCTTCTTCACAGTCCAACTCTCACATCCATACATGACCACTGGAAAAACCATAGCCTTGACTAGATGGACCTTAGTCGGAAAAGTAATGTCTCTGCTTTTAAATATGCTATCTAGGTTGTCATAAATTTTCTTCTAAGGAGTAAGTGTCTTTTAATTTCATGGCTGCAGTCACCATCTGCAGTGATTTTGGAGCCCGAAAAGATAAAGTCTGATATTGTTTCTACTGTTTCCCCATCTATTTCCCATGAAGTGATGGGACTAGATGCCATGATCTTCGTTTTCTGAAAGTTGAGTTTTAAGCCAACTTTTTCACTCTCCTCTTTCACTTTCCTCAAAAGGCTTTTTAGCTCCTCTTCACTTTCTGCCATAAGGGTGGTGTCATCTGCATATCTGAGGTTATTGATATTTCTCCCGGCAATCTTGATTCCAGCTTGTGTTTCTTCCAGTCCAGCGTTTCCCAGGGTGTACGCCGCATATAAGTTAAATAAGCAGGGTGACAGTATACAGCTTTGACGTACTCCTTTTCCTATTTGGAACCAGTCTGTTGTTCCATGTCCAGTTCAAACTGTTGCTTCCTGGCCTGCATACAGATTTCTCAAGAGGCAGGTTAGGTAGTCTGGTATTCCCATCTCTTTCAGAATTTTCCACAGTTTATTGTGATCCACACAGTCAAAGGCTTTGGCATAGTCAATAAAGCAGAAATAGATGTTTTCTGGAACTCTCTTGCTTTTTCTACGATCCAGTGGATGTTGGCAATTTGATCTCTGGTTCCTCTGCCTTTTCTAAAAACAGCTTGAACATCAGGGAGATCACGGTTCACATATTGCTGCAGCCTGGCTTGGAGAATTTTGAGCATTACTTTACTAGCTTGTGAGATGAGCGCAATTGTGTGGTAGTTGGAGCACTCTTTTGCATTGCCTTTCTTTGGCATTGGAATGAAAACTGACCTTTTCCAGTCCTGTGGCCACTGCTGAGTTTTCCAAATTTGCTAGCATATTGAGTGCAACACTGTCACAGCATCATTTTTCAGGATTTGAAACAACTCAACTGGAATTCTATCACCTCCACTAGCTTTGTTCGTAGTGATGCTTTCTAAGGCCCACTTGACTTCACATTCCAAGATGTCTGGCTCTAGATTAGTGATCACATCATCATGATTATCAGGGTCGTGAAGATCTTTTTTCTACAGTTCTTCCGTGTATTCTTGACACCTCTTCTTAGAATCTTCTGCTTCTGTTAGGTCCATACCATTTCTGTCCTTTATCGAGCCCATCTTTGCATGAAATGTTCCCTTGGTATCTCTAATTTTCTTGAAGAGCTCTCTAGTCTTTCGCATTTTGTTGTTTTCCTCTATTTCTTTGCATTGATCGCTGAAGAAGTCTTCTCTTCTTGCTATTCTGTGGAACTCTGCATTCAGATGCTTATATCTTTCTTTTTCTCCTTTGCTTTTCACCTCTCTTCTTTTCACAGCTATTTGTAAGGCCTCCCCAGACAGCCATTGTGCTTTTTTGCATTTCTTTTCAATGGGGATGGTCTTAATCCCTGTCTCCTGTACAATGTCACAAACCTCATTCCATAGTTCATCAGGCACTCTACCTATCAGATCTAGACCCTTAAATCTATTTCTCACTTCCACTGTATAATCATAAGGGATTTGATTGAGGTCATACCTGAATGGTCTAGCGGTTTTCCATGCTTTCTTCAATTTGAGTCTGAATTTGGTAATAAGTAGTTCATGATCTGAGCCACAGTCAGCTCCCAGTCTTGTTTTTGTTGACTGTATAGAGCTTCTCCATCTTTGGCTGCAAAGAATATATCAATCTGATTTCAGTGTTGACCATCTGGTGATGTCCATGTGTCGAGTCTTCTCTTGTGTTGTTGGAAGAGGGTGTTTGCTATGACCAGTGCATTTTCTTGGCAAAACTCTATTAGTCTTTGCCCTGCTTCATTCCGTACTCCAAGGCCAAATTTGCCTCTTATTCCAGGTGTTTCTTGACTTCCTACTTTTGCATTCCAGTCCCCTATAATGAAAAAGACATCTTTTTTGGGTGTTAGTTCTAAAAGATCTTGTAGGTCTTCATAAAACCATTCAACTTCAGTTTCTTCTGCGTTACTGGTTGGGGCATAGACTTGGATTACTGTGATATTGAATGGTTTGCCTTGGAGACGAACAGAGATCATTTTGCCGTTTTTGAGATTGCATCCAAGTACTGCATTTCAGACTCTTGTTGACCATGATGGCTACTCCATTTCTCCTGAGGGATTCCTGCCTGCAGTAGTAGATGTAATGGTCATCTGAGTTAAATTCACCCATTCCAGTCCATTTTAGTTCGCTCATTCCTAAAATGTCGACGTTCACCCTTGCCATCTCTTGTTTGACCACTTACAATTTGCCTTGATTCATGGACCTGACATTCCAGGTTCCTATGCAATATTGCTTTTTACAGCAACGGATCTTGCTTCTATCGCCAGTCACATCCACAACTGGGTATTGTTTTTGCTTTGGCTCCATCCCTTCGTTCTTTCTGGAGTTATTTCTCCACTGATCTCCAGTAGCATATTGGGCTCCTAATGACCTGGGGAGTTCCTCTTTTGGTATCCTATCATTTTGCCTTTTCATACTGTTCATGGGGTTCTCAAGGCAAGAATACTGAAGTGGCTTGCCATTCCCCTCTCCAGTGGACCACATTCTGTCAGGCCTCACCACCATGACCCGCCCGTCTTGGGTTGCCCCGTAGGCATGGCTTGGTTTCACTGAGTTAGACAAGGCTGTGGTCCTAGTGTGATAAGATTGACTAATTTTCTGTGAGTATGGTTTCCGTGTGTCTGCCCTCTGATGCCCTCTTGCAACACTTACCATCTTACTTGGATTTCTCTTACCTTTGCATGGGGTATCTCTTCACAGCTGCCTCAGCAAAGCACAGCCGCTGCTCCTTACCTTGGACGAGGGGTATCTCCTTACCGCCACCGTTCCTGACCTTCAATGTGGGATAGCTCCTCTAGGCCCTCCTGTGGTGCACAGCCACCACTCCTAGGGTTGCTCCTCCCCGCCGCTGGCCCTGGACTCGGGCATCGGCGGCTCCTCCCAGCTGCCACCCCTGGCCTCGGGCTCAGCGTGGCTCCTCAAGGTTACCGCCCCTGGCCTCGGGTGCAAGGTGGCTTCTCCTGGCCACCCCTGGCCTTGGGCACGAGGTGGCTTCTCCTGGCCGCCCCTGATCTCGGAGGCAGGGTAGCTCCTCTTGGCCACCGCCCCTGACCTCGGATGCGGGGTAGCTCCTCTCGGCCGCCGCCCCTGACCTTGGATGCAGCGTAGCTCCTCTAAGCCGTTCCTGTGCCATCGCAGCCGGGCACTCTAGGCCATTGCCCCTGACCTCGGAAGTGGGGTAGCTCCTCTAAGCTGCGGGTGCCTGCGTTTAGTGAGCCGGCCCGCGGGCGCCTGCGCTTAGTGAGCCGGCCCGCGGGCGCCTGCGGTTAGTGAGCCGGCCCGCGGGCGCCTGCGCTTAGTGAGCCGGCCCGCGGGCGCCTGCCCTTAGTGAGCCGGCCCGCGGGCGCCTGCGCTTAGTGAGCCGGCCCGCGGCCGCCTGCGAAGTTAAGCATGGATTTTTTTTTTTTTTTCCTAATGTCTGTTCTTTCTGAAAGAATAAATTTTCCTAAACCAGCAAAGCAGGTAATTCTCTATGAGGAGTTTGGGTGTGGATTCCTAACTTTCTTAGTTTCTAAGTTCTTTTGGTACAACTGGAGGCAGTTTTCTTCGTAGATGGCTCCTTTCATTTCAGTGGAGGAGAAAGATTGATAACGTCTTCTGATTTTATGATTCCCTTTCCTTAGAATGCTTGGTTTCCACCACTTGTTTATTCTTTCCCATCAGCACCAATTCCCCAAGGAGTCCCTTTCTCCCAGAATCTATGGTTTGCCTTCCCAAAGTACTAGTTTTGATTCCATGTTTTCAAGTCCTTTTTAAAATATTTCCCCAGAAGTCTATGCTGTGACCTCCTTCAGTACCTAAATGTAGGACTCTCTCATGGGTTTCTGTTCAGTCTTCTCCTCGCTTGTAGCTTTCAGATCTGGCACTACTCAGTTTGGGATGTTTGTTTCCTTACTTTTATGTAAATTAAGGATTGTGGTATTTTCTGTCTCCTAGTAAAGATATAGAAATGCATTAAGGGTGGTTTCATATGTGTTCCTTCTTATTCTATATGGGTTTTTTAGAGGCTGAGAAGGGATTCCAATGTAAGTGGTTGTCATTATTCTACAGAAACCCAAAAGTGTTGCCTTTTTTTCACAGAACAATTACAATATGGTTTTATACCAATGGAAATTATATAGTATGGAAAGCAAGAATTAGGAGAGAACTTTTGGAATGATTTCCTTGCATAAAAGCAAGAGAGAGTAAGGTCTAGTACAGCCATGAAATTAAAAGACGCTTACTCCTTGGAAGAAAAGTTATGACCAACCTAGATAGCATATTCAAAAGCAGAGACATTACTTTGCTGACTAAGGTCCGTCTAGTCAAGGCTATGGTTTTTCCTGTGGTCATGTATGGATGTGAGAGTTGGACTGTGAAGAAGGCTGAGAGCCAAAGAATTGATGCGTTTGAACTGTGGTGTTGGAGAAGACTCTTGAGAGTCCCTTGGACTGCAAGGAGATCCAACCAGTCCATTCTGAAGGAGATCAGCCCTGGGGTTTCTTTGGAAGGAATGATGCTAAAGGGGAAGCTCCAGTACTTTGGACACCTCATGCGAAGAGTTGACTCATTGGAAAAGACTCTGATGCTGGAAGGGATTCGGGGCAGGAGGAGAAGGGGACAACAGAGGATGAGATGGCTGGATGGCATCACATACTCGATGGATGTGAGTCTGAGTGAACTCCGGGAGTTGGTGATGGATGTGAGTCTGAATGAACTCTGGGCGTTGGTGATGGACAGGGAGGCCTGGCATGCTGCGATTCATGGGGTCGCAAAGAGTAGGACACGACTGAGCGACTGAACTGAACTGAACCCAAAGTAAAAAGTCACTTTTAATAAAAGCAAGGAGAATTTGTGGTAAGGTGAGAGAGGGCCGAGTTATGTGTAGTGAAAAGCAGGTTAATAGGCAAAAGATTTGTTGTGAGCTTGTGGAAGTTCTTTTTATTTTTATTGAAGTTTAGCCAGTTTACAATGTTGTATTAGTTTCTGGTGTGCAACAGAGTGATTCAGTTATGTACATATATAAATTATATATATATATTATTTTTCAGATTCTTTTCCATTGTAGGTCGTTACAAGGTTCCAAAATTGTTACCAGTGCTATACAGTTTCTCTATTTTATATATAAGTGAGTGAAAGTGAAGTCACTCAGTCGTGTCCTACTCTTTGCGACCCCATGGACTGTAGCCCACCAGGCTCCTCTGTCCCTGGGATTCTCCAGGAAAGAATACTGGAGTGGGTTGCCATTTTATATACAGTAGTATATATATTTATATATATAAAGCTCAAATTCCTAATTTATCCCTTCCCTCTTTCCCCTTTGGTAACCATACTTTTGTTTTCTATGTAAAAACTGACTCATTTGAAAAGACCATGATGCTGGGAAAGATTGAAGGTGGGAGGAGAAGGGGATGACAGAGGATTAGATGGTTGGATGGCATCACCAACTTGATGGACATGAGTTTGAATAAGCTCCAGGAGTTGGTAATGGACAGGGAAGCCTGGCGTGCTGCAGTCCATGGAGTCACAAAGAGATAGACAGGACTGAGTGACTGAACTGAACTGAAGCCTGTTTCTGTTTTGTAAACAAATTCATTTATGTTATTATTTTAGATTCCACATATAAGCAATATCTTATGATAGCTGTCTTTCTCTGTCTGATTTACTTCACTTAGTGTGATAATCTCTAGGCCTATCCATTGCTGCCTCTCTTCTTAGTAATGTGAGATTAAGACCAGTATCTGAGAGGAAGGTTGGAGTGGGTATCATGAGGAGGGAGTGGAAGTATACCCAGAAGATACCCAGAAGGGTGTGTATATGTTAGTAAGAAAAACAGCATGATATATATTTTTAGCCCAATTTATTTTGGAAATATAAATATGTTCATATAGCATTTTTCATAAGCTGGTTAAATTAAGTATTAGAGACAACCAAAAATCTGGTTTTGCCAAACACTTTGAATACAGAAAGGGATTTTTTAAAAAGACTTAAAGTTCTATTGAAGCATGGAGAAAAGACAATCTGAGATTATGCAGAAGAGATTATAAATTAAGTGTATGGACAGACTGCGGTCAAGATGGCTTTGGGCAAGGTCCTTACAGGTAGAACCAGAACATAAGCACCTGAAAAGTATGGGGGTGTAAGTGGAAGAGGCTACAAAGAGAGGTTGTTTCATGCAGGAACCACGTGAACAAAGTCCTGATGTGGGTTGTGGGCTGTGTGTTAAGGAAAATATGAAAATGTCTAATTTTTCTGAAATGGGTAGCTATAAAATTAGAAAGTAAGAAACAGGAATGAAAAAGTAGATATGTAAGATATCAAAGCAAGTTTTAGATGCCTTACTAAGAAAGCTAGGACTTCACAAATTGAACAGCAAAGATATTGGAAAAACAAATGTTAAAAACTTTGAATGCTGTAGTGATTTCTTAAAGCAAGCAATCTTAAAACTCCTTGCTTTGAGAATTCTAGTCTGCCAATAGCCTGTTTTGGATGTGGGGAAAAGTAGAAATCAATAGTCCTTCTGAAAGATAATTACAATATTCCAGAGTAATAAGTATATGAACTCAAGGAATGGCCCATAGAATCAGGGAAAGAAGGTTCAAGTGTGACAAATAGTTGAAAATTATATGTCTATGTAATCTAGATTAAATGAAAAAAGTAACTTTAAAGATAAATACTTTTTAAATATAATTCATAATATAGAACATTTGAGCACTTAAAAAAATTTATATTTTGGCATTGACAAGAAAGATGCTTGGTGGGCTAAACTAGACTATTACTTAATTGACCTTTCCTGTGTTAGTCATCTGAGGGCAGTGACTTTTCCAACTTGCCAAAGGCATTTGAAACTGACTATTCTCCAAAGAAGTTGAATGAATAGTCCTTTCAAATGACAGCCATTGATCTAATATGGTAAAAACAGACTTTTGAACCACTTAAAAATAGCCTTCTGAAGTCATTTATTGATTTGGTCCGATTTAGAAGTAAATTTTCCCTAAAAGTATCGCCCAGACCTAAGCCAGTACAATGTAAGTGAAACCTACTATGTAATATATAACATCTCTATGGAGAAGGCATATATAGTTCTCTCACTTTGTATAAGAACATGGCTCCTAGCAGTGATTGGCACTGGTGATTTCTCCCTTCCATGCGGTTGATTGTTAGTATGATTGGGGAGAAGAGGCCATGTGCACATGCTAAGTAGTGACTGAGCATCCTGAATAGAGAAAGGCTTTTGGAAGTAAGGAGGTCATTGGAACCAGGTTTAGTTCCCAAATCTCACTCAATATTATCTCTAACTGTAGGAATGGGCTTTCTTATATAGTTTTTTGCTATTAACACTCTTGGTTTCATTCTTTCCAATCCAGTAAGAATTTAATTCACTGTTATGGTTTTTCTTGGTACTCTCTAGGCCCTGAGAAATACTCAAATATATTTTAAAAGTTTCTAATAAATAGTAACATCAATAATCAGAGAGAAATTAAAACAAAAAAAACTTTGCTTTATTTTCCCTCATTTCCCCATGTCTTTCATTTTTCCTTCTCTTTTCTTTTCTCCTCACTTATCTTAGCAAAAATCAATAATTTAAACTTTCTTTTTATATTGCTTTTGATCTCTCTCAGCTAAAAAAGTGACCAAACTCCTGGAAAATTTGTCCCTGTCTTTACTTGTTTCCCTAAAAGCATGCCTGGTGCTTGAATAGCTTCATATGCAGTGGGAGATACCACAGTTTCAGGGGATAGATCTTCCTTTTTTTTTGATCCTCCAGAACATCCACCTTACCATGTGAGTAGCACTTGCCCAGTTAACTTCTTCACTCGAGTCTATGACTGTGGCAACTAGTGATCTTTTGATTTCACCAGGCCCAGTATCATTTCCTGTCTCAGGCTTACCTCGGCTCTCACTGCATCTACAGAGTACTGAGATTCTCTGAGCATGTAGGCACAACTCAGGCAATTTCCTTTGTAACAATCAATGCAGAGTTTCTTGCTCTGGTAACTTGACCTTGGCAGTCTCTCCACATTCTTAGCTATGTCCTTTTAGCTGGGTCCCATGAGAACAAGTTTCAGAGAAAAATGACATCTCAGGCCCTCTTTCAGACAGACCACCAGGTTGGCATGAGTTTCCCAGATTGGCACCTGGTTGAAGGTGTAACTTCCCTCCTCAATGACTGATCTAACAAAGATTCCCCTCTCCAGGCCTACACTGGAATATACTTAACGGATTCATGCCTCTGTTTTCTTTCTCTATTCTCCTTTCTAATCCCCATTGGCTGGAAATCACCAACGTTCTCCTTCTTTTCTTCTTGTTTCCAAATATGGATAATTTACTCTATATATAAACTCATTGATTCAGCAGGCCAGTCTTATCTCTGAACATGTTAGAGGAAGAAGGGATTAAAAAAAAAGACAACTAACTGTCTTTCAGGAAAATCCTTTGTCCCAAAACAATTGATTGCTGCAAGTCTCATTATTGAACATCACATGCAGAATGTGTTCTTCTTCTAAGCATTGTTTCTGAAACAAATTTCAAGGCTCCAGGAAATAGACAGCTTGGGCAGACCAGGAGAGAGCCAAAGGCTCAGAAAGGTAGAAGGGAAGCACATGAAGAGCTTTAAAAATTTACCCTTGTTCACTTCAGTTCAGTCGCTCAGTTCTGTTCGGTTCAGTCGCTCAGTCGTGTCCGACTATTTGCGACCCCATGAATCACAGCACGCCAGGCCTCCCTGTCCATTACCAACTCCCGGAGTTCACTCAGACTCACATCCATCGAGTCAGTGATGCCATCCAGCCATCTCATCCTCTGTCATCCCCTTCTCCTCCTGCCTGCAATCCCTCCCAGCATCAGAGTCTTTTCCAATGAGTCAACTCTTTGCATGAGGTGGCCAAAGTACTGGAGTTTCAGCTTTAGCATCATTCCTTCCAAAGAAGTCTCAGGGTTGATCTCCTTCAGAATGGACTGGTTGGATCTCCTTGCAGTCCAAGGGACTCTCAAGCGTCTTCTCCAACACCACAGTTCAAAAGCATCAATTCTTCGGTGCTCAGCCTTCTTCACAGTCCAACTCTCACATCCATACATGACCACTGGAAAAAACATAGCCTTGACTAGACGGACCTTAGTCGGCAAAGTAATGTCTCTGCTTTTCAATGTCTAGGTTGATCATAACTTTTCTTCCAAGGAGTAAGCGTCTTTTAATTTCATGGCTGCAATCACCATCTGCAGTGATTTTGGAGCCCAAAAAAATAAAGTCTGACACTGTTTCCACTGTTTCCCCATCTATTTCCCATGAAGTGATGGGATCAGATGCCATGATCTTCGTTTTCTGAATGCTGAGCTTTAAGCCAACTTTTTCACTCTCCTCTTTCACTTTCATCAAGAGGCTTTTTAGTTCCTCTTCACTTTCTGCCACAAGGGTGGTGTCATCTGCATATCTGAGCTTATTGATATTTCTCCCACAATCTTGATTCCAGCTTGTGCTTCTTCCAGCCCAGTGTTTCTCATGATGTACTCTGCATATAAGTTAAATAAGCAGGGTGACAGTATACAGCCTTGATGTACTCCTTTTCCTATTTGGAACCAGTCTGTTGTTCCATGTCCAGTTCTAGCTATTGCTTCCTGACTTTCATATAGGTTTCTCAAGAGGCAAGTCAGGTGGTCTGGTACCTGTTACATATACTTAAATTCTAATGAGGTTTCTTTAGGGTCTGAAGATTAAAGGAAGATACTCAGATGGTTAAAATAATGTTAGCAGTTTGAGAGAGCGAAGTCCAGAATATCATCTGGATGGCATTTGCATACCAGAATGTGGTTAAGTGTGAATGCAGGTCTGGAGTGGGGAAGGGAAAGACCCTGTCCATTATGTAGTGCGTCATTAAAGTTTAGCTACAGACTTAGTGTTCAACTCAAGCATGCTCCTTGCACATACCTAGTTCCACATAACTTTGGTTGTAGCAGAAGTTTTGTATGATTAATGATTAATAGGCTGTCATCATATTAAAAATGAAGCAGGAAAAAGTATTTTAATAAAAATAATTTTAAAAATTAAAAAAATGAAGCACAGCAAAGGCTAGCAGAGTATTGCCAAGAGAATGCACTCATCATAACAAACACTGTCTTCCAACAACACAAGAGAAGACTCTACACATGAATATCACCAGATAGTCAATACCAAAATCAGATGATTATATTCTTTGCAGCCAAAGATGGAAAAGCTTTCTTTAGTCAGCAAAAACAAGACTGGGAGCTTACTATGCAACAGATCATGAACTCCTTTTCGCAAAATTTAGACTTAAATTGAAGAAAGTAGGTAAAAACCACAGGACCATTCAGATCTGACCTAAATCAAATCCCTTATGATTATATAGTTGAAGTGACAAATAGATTCAAGGGATTAGAGCTGATAGAGTGCCTGAAGAACTATGGATAGAGGTTCATAACATTGTACAGGAGGTGGTGATCAAGACCATTCCCAAGAAAAAGAGATGCTAAAAGACAATGGTTGTCTGAGGAGGCCTTAAAAATAGCCGAGAAGAGAAGAAAAGCAAAAGGCAAAGGAGGAAAAAAAAAGATATACCCATCTAAATGCAGAGTACCAAAGAACAGCAAGGAGAGATAAGAAAGCCTTCCTCAGTGATCAATGCAAAAAAAAAAAAGAAAAAGAAAAAAAGAGGGAAACAATAGAATGAGAAAGACTAGAGATCTTTTCAAGCAAATGAGAGATACCAAGGGAACATTTCATGCAAAGATAGGCACAATAAAGGACAGAAATGGTATGAACCTAACAGAAGCAGAAGATATTAAGAAACAGTGGCAAGAATACACAGAAGAACTATACAAAAAAGATCTTCATGACTCAGATAACCACAATGGTGTGATCACTCACCTACAGCCAGACATTCTGGAATGCTAAGTCAAGCGGGCCTTGGGAAGCATCACTGTGAACAAAGCTAGTGGAGATAATGAAATTCTACCTGAGCTATTTCAAATCCTGGAAGATGATGCTGTGAAAGTGCCACACACAATATGGCAGCAAATGTGGAAAACTCAGCAGTCACCACAGGACTGGAAAAGGTCAATTTTCATTCCAATCCCAAAGAAAGGCAATGCCAAAGAATGCTCCAACTACCACACAATTGCACTCATCTCACATGCTAGCAAAGTAATGCTCAAAACCCTTCAAGCTAGGCTTCAACAGTGAACCGAGAACTTCCAGATGTTCAAGCTGGATTTAGAAAAGGCAGAGGAACCAGAGATCAAATTGCCAACATTTGTTGGATCATAGAAAAAGCAAGAGAATTCCAGAAAAGCCTCTACTGCTTCATTGACCAATCTAAATCCTTTGACTGTGTGGATCACAGCAAACTGTGGAAAATTGTGAAAAAGATGTGAATACCAGCCTACCTTACCCCTTACCTGTGTCCTGAGAAACCTGTATGCAGGCCAAGAAGCAACATTTAGAACTGGACATGGAACAATGGACTGGTTCCAAATTGGGAAAGGAGTATGTCAAGGCTGTATATTGTCACCTTGCATATTTAACTTATATGCAGAGTGCATCATATGAAATGCTGGGCTGGGTGAATGGAATCAAGATTGCTGGGAGAAATATCACCTCTGATATGCAGATGACACCACCCTTATGACAGAAAGTGAAGAACTCAAGAGCCTCTTGATGAAAGTGAAAAAGAAGAGTGAAAAAGCTGGTTTAAAACTCAACATTCAAATAACGAAGAACATGGAATCTGGTCCTATCACTTCATGGCAAATAGATGAGGGAACATTGGAAATGGTGACAGATTTCATTTTCTTGGGCTTCAAAATCACCACAGATGGTGACTGCAGCCAGTAAATTAAAAGATGCTTGCTCCTTGGAAGAAAAGCCATGACAAACCTAGACAGCATATTAAAAAGCAGAGACATTGCTTTTCCAACAAAGTTCCGATAGTCAAATCTGTGGTTTTTCTAGTGGTCATGTATGCATGTGAGTTGGACCATAAAGAAGGCTGAGCACAGAAGAACTGATGCTTTTGAACTGTGGTGTTGGAGAAGACTCTTGAGAGTCCCTTGGACTGCAAGGAGCTCAAACCAGTCAATCCCAAAGGAAATCAATCCTGAATATTCATTGGAAGGACTGATGCTGAAACTGAAGTTCCAGTATTTTGGCCACCTGATGCCAAGAGCCGACTCTTTAGAAAAGACTCTGATGATAGAAAATATTGAAGGCAGGAGGAATGACAGAGGATGAGATGGTTGGATGGCATCACTGACTTGATGAACATGAGTTTGAGCAAGTTCCAGGAGATGGTGAAGGACAAGGAAGCCTGGCTTGCTGCAGTCAATGGGGTTGCAAAGAATCAGACATGACTGAGCAACTGAACAACAACAAATCATATTAAATGAATTTTCTTTCTACTTTACTTCCTTACCAACAGATTTCTTGATCTCACAAAAGTAACAATATTTATAGCTTGGAAATTTGCAAATTGTTTTCCAGTTGTCATAAATAATAGAACAGACACAGTGAATGTTATGATTGAGAAATATAAACTTATTTTTTCACATTCTTTAATTATATGTTTACACGTGGTTAAAGTGACTTGTGACATAATTACTAGTAATACACAGAAGTTTTTATCATTGTTCTTTAGCCAAACTCCATAAAAGAGGAGAGCTTTTATAACTTCCTTGGCATTTATTTATGCAAGATGTTTCAACAAGGTAGAATAGCAGTTCTCATGTTGAAAGAGATGCTTCAACAAATGTTTCAATGCACTATATTTCAGAGAACATATGCTTAATAACATACAATGATTGCTTATAGAGAAAATGGTTTGCTGAAATCAGAATAAATCAATATGTTATTCTTTCAGAACGTAGACATTTCTTCTGATACTCAGTGAAGACGCTACTAATTCAGTTTCAAGAAAGGACTTGAACAAGATGTACATTCAGTGAAAGTAGACATCCAGGTGGAATTTGGAAATGTTATTTTTATTTTGCCTACCAACTGAAATGATCTTTTGCCCTATATCTAGCTCCAAAGGTTAAGGATTTTCTTTTTTTTAAGTGACTTTGTGAAGCAATGGGTACTTGCATTTATAAATAAAAACACAAATTAAGGCCATCATGTTAACTTTGTGAAAACATTCAGTATTTAAGTGTTAAAAAAATTATTTAATTTGTGGATTGTCTCAATGAAATTCATCTTTGCTAGTCTTCATGTTCTAAAACTAAGAAAGATAGGTCTTTATATTGGCCATTCACTATAGGAAGGAAAATAATTTAATAAATTAGTCATAGCATCACCACCTGAGCTAGATGAAAGTATTTTTGGTTCTTTCATGGACCTCAGAGTAGAGTGAACAGTCTGTCTTTCAAAATTGCAGTTACGTTTATCTGGCCTTAGGTTAGGCCTAATTTTGATTTTGCTACTTGCTTATTTGGCATTTTCCAAAATATAAATTCAACATATCCTTTGTACAGGGTCAAAAAATTAGAAATCTGAGCCTGGAGAAATAGCAGAGCTGACCTTGAGAAAGTGATAAGCTCCTTTTATTCTCACCTATTCCATCACATCTCACCCTACACTGCCACTGGGAAATGTGAGAAGAGAAGAATGGCATGGAAAGTGAGTAAGCCAAGGCACTTAAAGACCATCTTCCTCTCTCTTTCACACACACACACACACACACACACACAGCTTTAACTAGCAAAGGAAATCCACACATCATTACAAATACCTAGATATGTTAATTGGAAGAGGGAAATTTTGTTTCAGACTTTGAGAGGTTAGCGGTCTGAACAAAGACAAGGGTAACTTAAGTGAACATTCTACTTGAATATAGTCAGGGGCATTTGGCTCTTTTATACCCCTACTAGTCTTTTTATCTCCATCAAAATTTTTTATACCCTATTACTCTCACTTAATCCCAGATCAACACTATATATGGTCTACTTTTCAACTTAATAGTAGTAACAACAAAATATATCAATTAAAATGAGTGTGTGGAATAGTCTGAGTATTAACATTCTTTAACAGAGCAAATGCAAAATATATCTACTGATATGACTTTTGGTAAAACTGAGCCTGTGAGAATACCACTTATTTTTGTAGTGTATAAACGTGTAGATTTTGGATAAAATACACATACAAACACATAAGTATAGCCTGTATGATGGTACTAAAGCCTTCTGCAAATTGCAATCACCATAGTTTACATATACATTCTGTCTCCTGGGTAGGTACTTGTTAGGCATTTGTCAATCAGAAGGAGGAAGAGGAAGCTTCTGAAAAGAGGAGAGAGAGGAGCCGGGAGAGGCAAATACATCAGAACATGTCACCACTGAGTACATGCTCTGTTTCTCAGCAATTACCTGAAAGCTTTTACAAGCAGAGAGTTAATCGTTCTTTATTGACCATCTCTCTATCTTATCTTCTTCGTCCCACCTTCCCATTTGACAGTTTATAATGATTTATTCCTTTTTTCCCCCAAGTAACATTTTAGTTTCAAACTACCAACCAGTACTAACTCTAAAAACTCAAGCTATTCAATTCAGTATACTAAGACTTTTTTCAGTATAATAAATGATCGATTCGTTTTTGAGTGCTAAGACTTTAAACATTTTATATGTAGTGTCTACATACTTAACTCTCATCAAGGTCAACTAAAATGTCTTTTGTTTAAAATAACAAGAGTGCTGAAATTCTCAATCTTTGTCTTGGTTATTAAAGCTGGCAAACTATTTACAATGTATTAAAATTCTCCATTCAAAAATTTACAAGAATAACAGAAGTAGAATGATAACTCCCGAGGTTACCATAGAAAACTGTGTAACTTTAGGTTTGTCATTTATTGATCCAAACTACCTATTTACAGACAATAAGCTGAGAGTCAGGATGGCTTGCCCAAAGTTGCATGATTGGCTAATTGCATGATCCTGAACTAAATTCATTTCGTGCTAATTCTATCACATACCACAACCTTTCTTAGCAAATGCTAATTAATATCTTCATAAAACTTTCTCTTGATAATAAAACATACATTTCTACACCGAGGAATATAATCTATTTATTATTTTGCCCTGTTTTGCACCTGTCAAAACATGCGTTAATAATTATATAGTCATAACCTAAATGATTTCTAAAATAAAAATTTATTTTTAAACTACTTTATACAAGATATGCTTACTCCTCTTTTACTTAGTTTATGCGTTAATGAATTCCTCACATCACAGTCGTTTGATACTCCAAAGTTAATTGGAAATCATCCATATGTGCATAAATATTTTAGGATCATTAGGAGTTCACACAGGAAAGGTACAATGATGAAAGATTCCAGGGAACTGATGCAGAGCATAAGTCTGGAGTGAATAAAATTATATCATGGACTTCTTTTATGTTAATAACAATTTTGAAGAGTTAACTAGCACATCTACAATAGATATAAACATTCAGTAAGATTAAAGATTATTTTGAGAGAGATCATATTTAGAGATGGAAACTTTTTCTAAAACAACAGAGGGAAAAAAAGCTGCTAAGCTAACATGCTGAACATTACTCCATCTAATTTGTTTTATCTGTAAATATTGTAGGATATGAGTCAACATATGATCTGCAGGACTGTTAGGCTTTTGCTTATCATGATCTTCAGTAGGATTAGGCCAAAATATTTTGTGGGAGTCGCCTCTGCTTTTATTTATTTATCCATTTATCAAATGTTATATCAAATGTGTATTATGACTCAGTGTTGCAGATCCTAAAGATAAATGGTGGTTAAAATAATTTCTCAACTCTTGGTTTAGCTGAGAGATAGATACTATCCAATTAACCCCCAAATAAGTGTAAAATTGGAACTGTAATAAGTGTTGGGAAGCAAGGTTTATGATGCTGAGAAAGATTAAGTAGGAGATTCCATGATTCTCTACTGTCCTGGCTCAATATCTCAAACACAGCTGTCATCAATGCTCTTTAACCAAGGAGGATGAATAGGCTTAAAACAAGTTTAAAGAATTTCTGAAAAACTGAGCCATTAAGATGTGTTCCTAAAAATGGATGAAAATATAAAGAGAAATGGGATCCAGTTCTAAACATTTGTTTAAACTATTTCTATTCTCTAATTCTCTATTCTCTACTGCTGCTTGCTAAACTCTTTAAGGCCTTTTCCAGATTGAAGTCACAATATTCCCTCCACCTTTTTCTTTGTCAATATCATTTGGAGAGGGTTCATGTGGCCCATGCTTTTAGGTAAAGATATAAAGCCTAAGCATTTACTTCCCTATAGCAATTGGATTGTTAATATCAAAACACTTCAAAAAAAGCAAAAATCATGTTTGCTGGAAAAACCCTAGCCTTAGAACAGCAGTGTGTACCTATTCAACAGGTATTTTTTTTCTGAAACAGACTTCAAAGCTAATTGCTTCTTCTGCTGAGAAATATGGCATCTGTGTGATCTCTTTCACTTTTCAGCTTTGTTATGGGCTAAACTTTTAAAAAAAATTCTATTTGTGAATTGTATATGTGTGCATGTGATTGCGTAATTAGACGTTTAAAAATATTTTAATATCAAAAATTTATAGAGTTGGAGTAAATTTCATTCATTCATTTGCTAAAGATAATATTTTTATTTTAAAATTTTAGGTTTGATAATTAGATTTTCTTCTGAAACCTAATCTATAAGTTTATTTTTTTATTTTCAAAATATGCACTATTTATTGTTTGTTTTAGCTATTATTTTATCATTTTCACTCAATTTATAGCAAATTTATACAATGTGATTGCATTTCAGGCAAAATATCTGTTAAGTTAAACTTCATGAAGTAGTGGTTTGTACAGTGCATTAGATAGAATCATGACTTGTCTAAATTTTGCCCATAAGAAAATTTATTTTGTAAAATATTAAAGGAACTGCTTTCTATTCTTGCAGATTTATCCTAGGAGTTATTAATTATCAGTTTATAACAGTTTATAGTACTGATGTTAAGAGTAACATTTGTCTTATGTTGCGCACACGAGTCATCGTCATTGTCTTTCTTACAATTTATTTTTATCAGTAAGCAGTTAGTTAATAAATAATAGTGTGCTTAGTTTATAAATACACATAGTAAAGCATTTAAAAGTGTTTCTATTTGCTATTGTAGTATGGGAAAAGACTTTACCAGATTTTTGAAAATGTCTACACATGCTGAAAGTACCCAAAGATGTATTAAGCTCTAATAATTAAAATTCCTTTGAAAATATAGTCTGCTAAATTCCAATATGTTATTTTTCATTTCATTTATATATTATCAGGTGAGCTAAATATTAATTGCAATAAAAAATGCTTACTTATAATTTTCAGGTAAAGTGTTTTTTTTTGTTGTTCTTGGTATAATTCTAGAGTATGTCTATTGTTTTTTAAATACTAACCCTGTAGATTCTATATCTGTGGTAACTATTTTCTAATTATTCAGTGTATTAATGGCTCCACAGCATCTGCCACAGTTTGTGTTTATTCACAGATGAATTAAGAATGTTATTCTGCTCAGTGCTGTGTAATTGTTTTTAGAAGACAAGAGAGAACACTATTCCAGAGCATTAAACAGAAGCTATTTTCCTTTAATCATTTAATATAAGCCCATGCTGTCTTTCACCTTTGTGACCCATGGTGTTTGATTAGTTCTAAGATTGCATCTGATAAGTATATTTTATCTTTAATTTCCACTTTGTTTGCATAACATTACGCTCAACTTAATTTAGTTTACATCAGCAACATTTCTAGATGCGGCTCTCTTTGGCTGCCTTTAAGTCTCACGGGCTATATAAAAAATACATAAATTATTAAGTTTAGCATCATTGAAAACATATGCATCTATGTAAAAATGTCATACATTCAGTGGCTACCATGTGTGGCTGTGGTAATACTAATAAATGTGCACAATCCTGTGTATCGATTCAAGTAAACAAAACTTAGTTGGATACATAACCTGATATTGTGGTTTGGGTAGGCACTATTTTATTTTGTCAAACATCAAATGGGAAGAGTAATAGAATACACATATTGTTTTGGTTAGTTGGCACTTTCTTCCTCTAACAAACATGATCAGCTCTTTAGAGTAAAATTACTGATTCAGCATTGTAGACTGATAGTAACTGGACAATTTTCACATCCCAACATTGGTCATCATTAGAAAATATGCTTTAGTTGTATACATTTTATAATAAAATATTTGTACTGTTTTAATAATGTATTAATGTAATTGTACATAGGGTGACCTCTCTGGGCTTCCCTGGTGGCTCAGACAGTTAAGAACCCACCTGCCAAGCAGGAGATGCAGGTTCAGTCCCTCGAAGGGGATGATCCCCTGGAGAAGAGAATGTCTACCCACTCCAATATTCTTGCCTGGAGAATCTGGAGAATCTCATGGACAGAGGAGCATGTCAGGCTACGGCTCATAGGGTCACAAAGAGTAGGACACAACTGAGTGACTAACAGTTTCACTTTCAAGGTGTTCTCTCTAGTATCATTTGTTAGGAAAGGAAGAAACAACAAAATAAAGAGAAAGATGTTACTGAATTTTAGTCTGGTGAGAATAAGATGATTGTTTATTAAATTCATTTAATTTAACATCTATTTTTATAATCATGAGTTAAATAGTTATTTCTGCATATAATCCCCAAATTCAGCATTCTAAGCACTGGTCCGACTATGCACATAATCACATTTTCCTATTATTCTTTTTGACCTGTTTATATAATAATAATTTGGTAATTTTTTTCACAGAAAAAAATCATTTTTTATCTCTATCAAAGTTATTAGAATGTGTATCTTATCATTGATAACTTAAGAAAGATCCTTTTAACTTTCTAATTTATTATAGCCAAGGTTGTATAAACCTTGCAGATTATTATGGGAAATTCTACTAAAATTTTTTTCATATAAAATCTGTAAGGTTTTGGAACATTCCAGATTTTCTTCAACAGCAAATAGTATAACTACTCATAATGGTCCTACACTCATTAACTAGTGCTTGAAAGGTACCTGTGCAAATAATAGGCCTTGAAGCATAGCTTCAGTAATTTCATATTATATCTACCTCTGTGAAGATCTTATGAAAGAGATGTTATTGTTATTTGAATACTAGAAATATAGACCTCAAGGTTTAGCAGCATAAATAAATTACCTGCTAGTATCACAAATTGAGTAATGTGGAGCATCTTGGATTCAGGGCCAATTTGTTTAACCTCATATATACCTTTTTATTATGCCTCAGTTATCTATACTTCTTTCACTATCATTCTGTGACTTCTCTTTACTTGGAAGTCTTCAAAACTTAGGCAAAACTAGTATTTATTTCTACTCTGTCTAGATACCACTAGGTGATAGTGCACATGCCTATTAACAAGCCAGACTAATATATTCAGTCATTCATTCAGCAAATACTTATTCCACATATACTATATGTCTATACTAGACTCTGGAAAGATAAAAATGAGTGAGAGAGTTATGGTCCTTGTTCTTACAAATCTTATAGCCCAGTGAAAATAATATTTGGAGATAACAGACAAACAAAGGAGAAGATATTTGTTTTGGGACACTGAATTTAACAGACATTTCAATAGACAAGAAAGACTGATAAGGGGAGAAAAGTCAATATGATAAAGAAGAGCAAGACTTAGCCAGTGAAATAGAGGATCTAGTCAGTTAGAATGAGGGTATTCTAACTCCCAGAAATCGATATGTGAGAACTCTTTTCTTTTGGTGGTGCTTTGCCCAGAAATGACCTTTGCCAAGAGATGCCTAAGCAAATACCCATTTATCTATTAAGGACTAATAAAAATGTTCTCTCTTATGAAGTCTTTTATAACTCTGACAAGCAATTAGTTTCCTATGTATAGATGTTTCTTTATTTATACCTGAAGGAAATAACTGTTTTTCATGAAATTTTTTAGCATAACGATTGCCAGAAAGTTGTCATTAAATTATTATTGTTATCATTTACTATTGCTAACCAGTGGTCTAACCATTTTCAACAATCAGCAATAGCATTCATGAAATTGTATGGTTTAATAATAATTATTAGTTAGCTAATTATTTTGCTGTTTAAGGATTTGTCCATGAAAAGGGAAGTGATTATTGGGCATGACTGAGTGCCCCAAAAGTTCCACCTGTGTAGAAGTCCCAAAAGGAGCACAAATTATTCACTTAAGATAAAAAGGCATTCAATGATTCCTCTTTGATTAACTTTCCTGCATGAAAACTGGAGACTGTGTGGAAAAAAAATCCTTTAATCAGATAAAACAAAGAGGTCTCTAGATTTGGTCTCTATACTTTTCTGACTGCATACTTCTTTTTAAATTCAAATATAAAGTATTTATATATTTTAAATTTTGATTGGAGTATGAGTTCAGTTCAGTCCCTCAGTTCTGTCCGACTATTTGCTACCCCATGGACTGCAACTCGCCAGGCCTTCCTGGCCATCACCAACTCCCAGGATTTCCTTAAACTCATGTCCATTGAGTTGGTGATGCCATACAACCATCTCATCCTCTGTCATCCACTTCTCCTCCTGCCTTCAACCTTTTCCAGCATGAGTTCAGTTCAGTCGCTCAGTCGTGGCCGACCCTTTGTGACCCCATGAATCGCAGCATGCCAGGCCTCCCTGTCCATCACCAACGCCCGGAGTTCACTCAGACTCACATCCATTGAGTCAGTGATGCCATCCAGCCATCTCATCCTCTGTTGTCCCCTTCTCCTCCTGCCCCCAATCCCTCCCAGCATCAGAGTCTTTTCCAATGAGTCAACTCTTCACATGAGGTGGCCAAAGTACTGGAGTTTCAGCTTTAGCATCATTCCTTCCAAAGAAATCCCAGGGTTGATCTTCAGAATGGACTGGTTGGATCTCCTTGCAGTCCAAGGGACTCTCAAGAGTCTTCTCCAACACCACAGTTCAAAAGCATCAATTCTTTGGCGCTCTGCCTTCTTCACAGTCCAACTCTCACATCCATACATGACTACCGGAAAAACCATAGCCTTGACTAGACGGACCTTAGTCGGCAAAGTAATGTCTCTGCTTTTAAATATGCTATCTAGGTTGGTCATAACTTTCCTTCCAAGGAGTAAGCATCTTTTAATTTCATGGCTGCAATCACCATCTGCAGTGATTTTGGAGCCCCCCAAAATAAAGTCTGACACTGTTTCCACTGTTTCCCCATCTATTTCCCATGAAGTGTTAGGACCAGATGCCATGATCTTCATTTTCTGAATGTTGAGCTTTAAGCCAACTTTTTCACTTTCCTCTTTCAGTTTCATCAAGAGGCTTTTTAGTTCCTCTTCACTTTCTGCCATAAGGGTGGTGTCATCTGCATATCGGAGGTTATTGATATTTCTCCCGGCAATTCAAATCAGTCAGTTCTTCACACCAGGTGGCCAAAGGATTGGAGTTTCAGCTTCAGCATCAGGCCTTCCAATAAATATTCAGGACTAATTTCTTTTAAAATGGCCCAGTTGGATCTACTTGCAGTCCAAGGGATTCTCAAGAGTCTTCTCCAACACCACAGTTCAAAAGCATCAATTCTGTGATGCTCAGCCTTCCTCATAGTCCAACTCTCACATCCATACATGACTACTGGAAAAACCATAGCATTGACTAGATGGACATTTGGTGGTAAAGTAATGTCTCTGCTTTTTAACATGCTGTCTAGGTTGGTCATAACATTTCTTCCAAAGAGTAAGCATCTTTTAATTTCATGGCTGCAGCCACTATCTGCAGTGATTTTGGAGCCCCCCAAAATAAAGTCTGACACTGTTTCCACTGTTTCCCTATCTATTTCCCATGAAGTGATGGGACCAGATGCCATGATCTTTGTTTTCTGAATGTTGAGCTCTAAGCCAAGTTTTTCACCTCCTCTTTCACTTTCATCAAGAGGCTTTTTAGTTCCTCTTCACTTTCTTCCATAAGTGTGGTGTCATCTGCATATCTGAGGTTATTGATATTTCTCCTGGCAATCTTAATTCCAGCTTATGCTTCTTCCAGTCCAGCGTTTCTCATGATGCACTCTGCATCTAAGGTAAATAAGCAGGGTGACAATATACAGCCTTGACATACTCCTTTCCCAATTTGGAAGCAATTCATTGTTCCATGTCCACTTCTAGCTGTTGCTCCTTAACCTGAATACAAGTTAAATAGGTTAAATAAGCAGGGTGACAATATACAGCCTTGACATATTCCTTGACATACACCATCGATTTCTCAAGAGGCAGGTCAGGTGGTTTGGTATTCCCATCTCTTGAAGAATTTTCCAGTTTGTTGTGATTCACACACTCAAAAGCTTTGGCATAGTCAATAAAGCAGAAATAGATCTTTTTCTGGAACTCTTTTGCTTTTGCAATTATCCAACAGATGTTGGCAGTTTGATCTCTGGTTCTTCTTCCTTTTCTAAAACCAGCTTGCACATCTGGAAGTTCGTGGTTCATGTATTATTGAAGCCTGGCTTGGAGAATTTTGAGCATTACTTTGCTAGCATGTGAGATGAGTGCATTTGTATGGTAGTGCCGGGAGCCAGTATGGGAGATCCCACCCATGACAAGGTCTTGTGAAAGAGACCTGATAAGCAAGACTTCAGGACTCAAGGGACTCCCTCGATGCTCGAGCATCTACCCCAAAACCAGAATCTGTCTGTCTTACTATTTTGTGCCTTTCACCAACTCTTCTGACATTAACAGGGGGCTATCTCCAACCACCTTTCTCTGGAGAAAATCAACTTAGGGCTCTAGCTTATAAGTCTCTTGGACATGATAAGAGTATTTCAAATCAAACTCCTATGATGGCATTCTAGCTTGCCTGACAGGTTTATCCAGACTCTTGTAGATGCGCATAAGATTATTCACAGCCTCACAACTGTGAGAAGCATGGGAAGCCTAAAAATATAGAGCCTTTCAAAGAGTTAAAAACTATTAGAGTAGTGCTGGTGTAAGATTTCACTGTTGAGCCAATGCTTGCTGCTAAGTTCCCATATCTCTTATCCACTGTGCACCTGGGAGTGCATTAGTTAACACAGTTGGAATTTAAGAAAAACAAGTGTAGCCTTGCAATTAACCACATCAGACCTTTGAGCTAATTGGTTCTTTCTTTGTTGTAACTCACTGCATCTTTGCTCCGTGAGAAACGTAACTCTGTTTAATACTTTCTGAGGCTGACATAGATTAGAAATATAAAGAAAAAAACATTTCAAGGGAAAATAAGTTTTCTGGTTGAGCAGCCTTTATCAAAAGAGGGCCATAAAATGTCCACAGGCCTCCAAGGCCAGAAGATAATGTAGACAACGTTGTTTATGGGAAAGGTGTGCAGAAAAAAATCCTAGTTTTGATAAAGACAAAACAGATGTAATGTTTGGGCTGACTCTGTATGACTTTGCATCTTTCATTTCCTTCTATGTACAAGTCAAGGTATAAAAGTTCCTTTTGAAAATAAAGTGATGGACCAGGACCAGTTTCCATGAAAGCCTGGTTCCCCATTTCTTTCTTTTTTTTTTTTTTTTTTCTTTCTTTCTCTCTTACTCTCTTTTTCAGGCTGGTCCCTTGGAGCATAGAGGCTCTCTGTGTTCACTTATCTGCCTGGGCTTCTAAGACCTGAACTGGAAGGCGCTCTGTGTCTTCACTCTCTTGGGAGACCGGGAGGGCACCTGTGGCCTATGTGAACAGAGCAAGTCCCTTGTTTTGGGACTTTATTGGCTTTCTGTGTAAACCAAGGAATATCAGCCTCTTTCTCTTTTCTATTTTCTTATCTGCAACATTCTCTCTTTATCTCTCTCTAAATCTGTTCACCGACGCTGTCACACTTCAGATACCCTGGATCCAACTGGGGCAGGATGCCGGCATGGTAGTTTGAGCATTCTTTGGCATTGCCTTTCTTTGGGATTGGAATGAAAACTGACCTTTTCCAGTCTTGTGGCCACTGCTGAGTTTTCCAAATTTTCTGACATATTGAGTGCAGCCCTTTCACAACATTATGTTTTAGGATTTGAAATAGTTCAACTGGAATTCCATTACCTCCACTAGCTTGAAGTATAGTTGATTTAAAATGTTGTGTTAGTTTCTGTTGTATAGCAGAGTGAATCAGTTATGCATGTATGTATATCCACTCTTTCTTAGGTTTTTTCCCCATATAAGTCATTTCAGAGTATTAAGTCTAGTTCCCTGTGCAATACAGTAGGTCTTTATTAGTTTTCTATTTTATATATAGTAATTTGTATACATCAATCTCAGTCTCCCAACTTATGCTCCCCCTTTCCCCCCAGTAACCCCAAGTTTGTTGTCTACATCTCTGACTCTATTTCTATTTTTTAAATAAGTTCATTTGTACCATTTTTTAAGATTCCACATATAAGCAATATCATGATATTTGTCTTTGTCTTAATTAACTGAATGTGATAATCTCTGTAAATCCATACATCTTGCTGCAAATTATTTCATTCTTTTTTTTTTTAAGGCTAAGTAATATGCCATTGTATATTTGTACCACATCTTTATCCATTCATCCATTGATGGACATTTTAGTTGCTTCCATGTCTTGACTGTTGTTAACAGTGCTGCAATGGACATTGGATGCATGTGTCTTTTTGAATTATAGTTTTCTTCAAATATATGCTCAGGAGTGGAATTGATCATATGCTAGTTCTATTTTAAGTTTTTCGATGAACCTCTATACTGTTCTCCATAGTAGTTGTATCACTTTACATCCCCACTGACAGTGTAGGAAGGTTCCTTTTTCTCCATATCCTTTCCAGCATTTATTGTTTGTAGAATTTTTGAAGATGTGACTGCACACTTCTGAGTAAGAACTATCTGAAATATCCTAGTACATACGTATTTACAAATAATATATATTTACTACTGTGCTAATTTATTATGTATATTATAAAGCATTCATAAAATAGGAAATAGGAATAAAATAATTCTTAAATACAAATATTTTAGTGCACTTCTTCACTGGAAGTACACCATTAACTATCTTCGATTTGACTATATTTTACATAGTCTTGAAAATTTTGGATACTTGTTTTTTGTTTCCTTGGCATATCTGATGAGGTCATCATTGATTTTACTTCATGATGTGCAGTTCAAAGAGGTTACACTTGGAGAAGGTATGTCAGCTCTGCTACATTTTTTGTATTTCATTTATGTTTTTATTAGTACTAATGATCAATATGAGCTTTAAGGAAAGAATTTAACTGTCTATTTACTTTTTCTTTTTTAAAATTTCAACATTTACCATTTAGCTACAGTAATCATTACAGTGATATTACCAGAGGAATAAACAGATCAACTGGACAAAGCAGAGAGCCCAGAAACATACTCATACAAACATGCCCAACTGACTTTTGATAAAGGTACAAAAACATTCAATGGAGAAAAGATTGCCTTTCCAATAAATTGTGCTCAAGCAATTGAAGATCTATCAACAAAAAAATAAGAAAAAAGAAACATATAAAGTTAAAGCAAAATGGATCAGAGACTTAAATGTAAACTATAAAACTTTTAGAAAAAAGGAAACATGAGAAACATCTTTGGAATACAAGTCTAGGTAAAGAGTCCTTAGGCTTGACACCAAAAGCATAATCTGTGAAAGGAAAATTTGATAAACTGAACTTCATAATAGAAGTTTTTGTCTACAAAAGACTCTGTTAAGAGAATGAAAAAACAAGCTACAGACTGAGAGAAGATACTTGCCACATATCTGACAAAGAACAAGTATATGATGAACTCTCAAATATCAACAGTAAAAAAAATTCCACTCACAAAATAGGCAAAAGGCATAAACAGATATTTCACCAAAGAAGATACACAGACTGCAGATTAGCACATGAAAATGTGTTCAATATCAATAGCGACTAGGGAAATGAAACCATAATGTGTCGGACACAACTGAAGTGACTTAGCAGCAGCAGCAGCAGCAGCAGCATTATCACTACTTGTTTATTAGAATAGCTAATATATTTTAATATAAATTTATTTATTTGAATTGGAGGCCAATCACTCCACAATACTGCATTGGTTTAGCCATACATCAACACGAATCTGCCACAAGTGTACACGTGTTCCCCTCCCTCCCACCTCCCTCCCCATACCATCCCTCTGGGTCATCCCAGTGTGCTAGCCCCAAGCATCCTGTATCATGCATTGAACCTGGACTGCAATTCGTTTCATAAATGATATTACACATGTTTCAATGCCATTCTCCCAAATCATCACACTCTCTCCCCCTCCCACAGAGTCCAAAAGACTGTTCTATACATCTGTGTCTCTTTTGCTGTCTCGCATACAGGATTATCATTACCATCTTTCTAAATTCCATATATATGTGTTAGTATACTGTATTGGTATTTTTCTTTCGGACTTACTTCACTCTGTATAATAGGCGCCAGTTTCATCCGCCTCATTAGAACTGATTCAGATGTATTCTTTTTAATGGCTGAGTAAGAAAGCTGAGCACCAAAGAACTGATGCTTTCGAACTGTGGTGTTGGAGAAGACCCTTGAGAGTCCCTTGAACTGCAAGGAGATCCAACCAGTCCATTCTAAAGGAAATCAGTCCTGGGTATTCTTTGGAAGGAATGATGCTAAAGCTGAAACTCCAGTACTTTGGCCACCTCATGCGAAGCGTACACTTATTGGAAAAGACCCTGGTGCTGGGAAGGATTGGGGGCAGGAGAAGAAGGGGACGACAGAGGATGAGATCGCTAGATGGCATCACTGATTCGGTGGACGTGAGTTTGAGTGAACTCTGGGAGTTGGTGATGGAGAGGGAGGCCTGACATGCTGCAATTCATGGGATCGCAAAGAGTTGGACACGACTGAGCGACTGAACTGAATACTCCATTGTGTATATGTACCACAGCTTTCTTATCCATTTGTCTGCTGATGGACATCTAGGTTGCTTCCATGTCTTGGCTATTATAAACAGTGCTACGATGAACATTGGGGGTACACGTATCTCTTTCAATTCTGGTTTCCTCGGTGTGTATGCCCAGCCAGTGGGATTGTTAAATAAGCAAGGTGACAAGATACAGCCTTGACGTACTCCTTTTCCTATTTGGAACCAGTCTGTTGTTCCATGTCCAGTTCTAACTGTTGCTTCCTGACCTGCATACAGGTTTCTCAACAGGCAGGTTAGGTGGTCTGATACTCCCATCTCTTTCAGAATTTTCCAGGGTTTATTGTGACCCACACAGTCAAAGGCTTAGGCATAGTCAATAAAGCAGAAATAGATGTTTTCTGGAACTCTCTTGCTTTTTCCATGATCCAGCGGATGTTGGCAATTTGATCTCTGGTTCCTCTGCCTTTTCTAAAAACAGCTTGAACATCAGGGACTTCACGGTTCACATATTGCTGAAGCCTGGCTTGGAGAATTTTGAGCATTACTTTACTAGCATGTGAGATGAGAGGAATTGTGCGGTAGTTTGAGCATTCTGTGGCATTGCCTTTCTTTGGCATTGGAATGAAAACTGACCTTTTCCAGTCCTGTGGCCACTGCTGAGTTTTCCAAATTTGCTGGCATATTGAGTGCAACACTGTCACAGCATCATCTATCAGGATTTGAAGTAGCTCAACTGGAATTCCATCACCTCCACTAGCTTTGTTCGTAGTGATGCTCTCTAAGGCCCACTTGACTTCACATTCCAAAATGTCTGGCTCTAGATTAGTGATCATATCATCATGATTATCTGGGTCGTGAAGATCTTTTTTGTACAATTCTTCCGTGTATTGTTGCCACCTCTTCTTAATATCTTCTTCTTCTGTTAGGTCCATACCATTTCTGTCCTTTATCGAGCCCATCTTTGCATGAAATGTTCCCTTGGTATCTCTAATTTTCTTGAAGAGATCTCTAGTCTTTCCCATTCTGTTGGTTTCCTCTATTTCTTTGCATTGATTGCTGAGGGAGGCTTTCTTATCTTTTCTTGCTATTCTTTGGAACTCTGCATTCAGATGCTTATATCCTTCCTTTTCTCCTTTACTTTTTGCATCTCTTCTTTTCACAGCTATTTGTAAGGCCTCTTCAGACAGCCATTTTGCTTTTTTGCATTCCTTTTCCATGGGGATGTTCTTGATCTCTGTCTCCTGTACAATGTCACGAACCTCATTCCATAGTTCATCAGGCACTCTATCTATCAGATCTAGACCCTTAAATTTATTTCTCACTTCCACTGTATAATCATAAGGGATTTGATTCAGGTCATACCTGAATGGTCTAGTGGTTTTCCCTACTTTCTTCAATTTGAGTCTGAATTTGGTAATAAGGAGTTCATGATCTGAGCCACAGTCAGCTCCTGGCCTTGTTTTTGTTGACTGTATAGAGCTTCTCCATCTTTAGCTGCAAATAATATAATCAATCTGATTTCAGTGTTGACCATCTGGTGATGTCCATGTGTAGAGTCTTCTCTTGTGTTGTTGGAAGAGGGTGTTTGCTATGACCAGTGCATTTTTTTGGCAAAACTCTTAGGTGCATGAAAATCTCTGATTAGGTAAATAGAAAATCATTTTCTTGCTACCGTTTTGTTTTTTAATGACTAGTAAATATTCAAACAAATCAGAAGTTAACAGAGTGGGAAGCTGTAGTGTCCCTATTATTAAAATAGGTTTTATTGATAGAGTAACATGATAGGAAGCTAATTTCATATCTCAGTTAGTGACCTCTCTCCTCTTTTTTGGCTACTTGAACATGCTATTTCCACATCTGAAAAACTGTAACAGAAAGGTCACATCATAATATTCTTCCTCAATTAAGAAATAAATGAAAAAAGTCTTTATGAGCTACAAGATGTCTTTTGAATCAATTTCAAGAATTTATCCTAGGGAAACTTTCCTAAGAAAATCAGAACATATATAATTTGAAATTATAGTAATAAAAAAACTATTTTATATATGAATTTTAAAATGGAAATCACCTGATGTTCCACAATATAGGATTAAATGAACAGTAATTTTACAGTCATAAAATGGGATATTACATAGTTTTAAAAACAATTTGAAGTAGATATTGATTAGGAAATAATTATTTTTTTTGTTTTTGAGTGAAAATCTACTATGTAGCAGTATAACAAACTGTGGAAATTTCTGAAAGAGATAGAAATATCAGACCACCTGACCTGCCGTTGAGAAACTTGTATGCAGGTCAGGGAGCAACAGTTAGAATTGGACATGCAACAACAGACTGGTTCCAAACAGGAAAAGGAGTACATCAAGGCTGTATATTGACACCCTACTTATTTAACTTATATGCAGAGTACATCATGAGAAATGCTGGGCTGGAAGAAGCACAAGCTGGAATCAAGATTGCCGGGAGAACTATCAGTAAGCTCAGATATGCAGATAACACCACACTTATGGAAAGTGAAGAGCTAAAATGCCTCTTGATGAAAGTGAAAGAGGAGAGTGAAAAAGTTGGCTTAAAGCTCAACATTCGGAAAACTAACATCATGGCATCTGGTCCCATCACTTCATGGGAAATAGATAGGGAAACAGTGGAAACAGTGTCACCCTTTTTTTTTTTTTTTTTTTTGTCTCCAAAATCGCTGCAGATGGTGATGGCAGCCATGAAATTAAAAGACACTTACTTCTTGGAAGGAAAATTATGACCAACCTAGATAACATATTCAAAAGCAGAGACAGAACTTTGCCTACAAAGGTCCATCTAGTCAAGGCTATGGTTTTTCCAGTAGTCATGTATGGATGTGAGAGTTGGACTGTGAAGAAAGCTGAGTGCCAAAGAATTGATGCTTTTGAACTGTGGTGTTGGAGAAGACGCTTGAGAATCCCTTGGACTGCAAGGAGATCCAACCAGTCCATTCTAAAGGAGATCAGCCCTGGGTGTTCTTTGGAAGGAATGATGCTAAAGCTGAAACTCCAGTGCTTTGCCCACCTCATGCAAAGAGTTGGCTTATTGGAAAAGACTCTGATGCTGGGAGGGATTGTGGGCAGGAGGAGAAGGGGACGACAGAGGATGAGAAGGGGACGACAGAGGATGAGATGGCTGGATGGCATCACCAACTCGATGGACGTGAGTTTGAGTGAACTCCGGGAGTTGGTGATGGACAGGGAGGCCTGGCATGCTGCAATTCATGGCGTCACAAAGAATGGAAACGACTGAGTGACTGAACTGAACTGATGAACATATTTTACATTAAAAACCAATTAATGTGAATATATTTGCACATAAGAGATAGGTCTGATGGGGTATAGATTAAAATACCATTTGGTACTGAAGTTTCAATTGGTTCTATTTTTTTTGTTGCTTTCCCCAAAATTATTTTTTCTTTTTTTCTCCATTCTTTCAACAAATATTTATTAACTCTATCTTGTTGCAAGCTCAAAGAGAAAATTTCATTTCTTTCCTTGATATAAAGATAGTATATCAATATATTATTATACTTCCTAGCTGAGCACATATGTCTCATCTCTTCTTATTTATAATAATCCAAAAAGGCACCTGAAAAAAACATCCTGGAACACATCAAGTTATATGCTGAGTGATTTAAGCCTTGGAAAACATTAAAATTAAACTTAGCACAAGACAAACCTTTTGAATTTGACCTTTAAAAATAAGAAAATTCAGTTAAGAAGGAGAAAAAATTTATCTCTGAGCACATATGAAAGTCCTCTACCCAAGAAACTGTAAAGTGTATTAGCTTGACTGTAGGTACACAATGGATGATTTAGAAAATCAGAATCTTTCTTTTTTTTTTTTTTAATTTGAAATTTATTTTTTATTTTTTTTACTTTACAATACTGTATTGGTTTTGCCATACGTTGACATGAATCTGCCACAGGTGTACTTGAGTTCCCAATCCTGAACCCCCCTCCCATCTCGCTCCCCATATCATCTCTCTGAGTCATCCCAGTGCACCAGCCCCAGGCATCCTGTATCCTGTATCAAACCTAGACGGGCGATTCGTTTCCTACATGATAGTATACATGTTTCAATGTCATCCTCCCAAATCATCCCACCCTCTCCCTCTCTCTCTGAGTCCAAAAGTCTGTTCTATACATCTGTGTCTCTTTTGCTGTCTCATATACAGGGTTATCATTATCATCTTTCTAAATTCCATATAGAAGTGTTAGTATACTGTATTGGTGTTTTATTTCTGGCTTACTTCACTTGTATAATCAACTCCAGTTTCATCCACCTCATTAGAACGGATTCAAATGTATTCTTTTTAATGGTTGAGTAATAATCCATTGTGTATATGTACCACTGCTTTCTTATCCATTCATCTGCTGATGAACATCTAGGTTGCTTCCATGTCCTGGGTATTATAAACAGTGCTGGGATGAACATTGGGGTACACGTGTCTCTTTCAATTCTGGTTTCCTCAGTGTGTATGCCCAGCAGTGGGATTGCTGGGTCATAAGGCAGTTCAATTTCCAGTTTTTTAAGGAATCGCCACAATGTTCTCCATAGTGGCTGTACTAGTTTGCATTCCCACCAACAGTGTAAGAGGGTTCCCTTTTCTCCACACCCTTTCCAGGATTTATTGCTTGTAGACTTTTGGATTGCAGCCATTCTGACTGGTGTGAAATGACATCTCATTGTGGTTTTGATTTGTATTTCTCTGATAATGAGTGATGTTGAGCATCTTTTCATGTATTTGTTAGCCATCTGTATGTCTTCTTTGGAGAAATGTCTATTTAGTTCTTTGGCCCATTTTTTGACTGGGTCATTTATTTTTCTGGAATTGAGCTGCAGGAGTTGCTTGTATATTTTTGAGATTAGTTGTTTGTCAGTTTCGTCAATTGCTATTATTTTCTCCCATTCCAAAGGCTGTCTTTTCACCTTGCTTAGAGTTTCCTTTGTTGTGCAGAAGCTTTTAATTTCAATTAGATCCCATTTGTTTATTTTTGCTTTTATTTCCCGTATTCTGGGAGGTGGGTCATAGAGGATCCTGCTGTCAGAGAGTGTTTTGCCTATGTTCTCCTCTAGGAATTTTATAGTTTCTGGTCTTACGTTTAGATCTCTAATCCATTTTGAGTTTATTTTTGTGTATGGTGTTAGAAAGTGTTCTAGTTTCATTATTTTACAAGTGGTTGACCAATTTTCCCAGCACCACTTGTTAAAGAGATTTTCTTTTCTCCATGTATATTCTTGACTCCTTTGTCAAATATAAGGTATCCATAGGTATGTGGATTTATCTCTGGACTTTCTATTTTGTTCGATTGATCTATATTTCGGTCTTTGTGTCAGTACCGTACTGTCTTGAACACTGTGGCTTTGCAGTAGAGCCTGAAGTCAGGCAGGTTGATTCCTCCAGTTCCATTCTTCTTTCTCAAGATTGCTTTGGCTATTCGAGGTTTTTTGTATTTCCATACAAATTGTGAAACTATTTGTTCTAGCTCTGTGAAAAATACTGCTTGTAGCTTGTTAGGGATTGCATTGAATCTGTAGATTGCTTTGGGTAATATACTCATTTTCACTATATTGATTCTTCCAATCCATGAACATAGTATATTTCTCCATCTATTAGTGTCCTCTTTGATTTCTTTCACCAGTGTTTTATAGTTTTCTATATATAGGTCTTCAGTTTCTTTAGGTAGATATATTCCTAAGTATTTTATTCTTTTTGTTGCAATGGTGAATGGAATTGTTTCCTTAGTTTCTCTTTCTATTTTCTCATTATTAGTGTATAGGAATGCAAAGGATTTCTGTGTATTGATTTTGTATCCTGTAACTTTACTATATTCATTGATTAGCTCTAGTAATTTTCTGAAGTAGTCTTTAGGGTTTTCTATGTAGAGGATCATGTCATCTACAAACAGTGAGAGTTTTACTTCTTCTTTTTCCATTTGTATTCCTTTTATTTCTTTTTCTGCTCTGAATGCTGTGGCCAAAACTTCCAAAATTATGTTGAATAGTAGTGGTGAGAGTGGGCACCCTTGTCTTGTCCCTCACTTAAGGGGAAATGCTTTCAATTTTTCTCCATTGAGGATAATGTTTGCTGTGGGTTTGTAATATATAGCTTTTATTATGTTGAGGAATGTTCCTTCTATTCCTGCTTTCTGGAGAGGTTTTTTTTTTTTATCATAAATGAATGTTGAATTTTGTCAAAGGCTTTCTCTGCATCTATTGAGATAATCATATGGCTTTTATTTTTCAATTTGTTAATATGGTGTGTTACACTGATTGATTTGTGGATATTGAAGAATCCTTGCATCACTGGGATAAAGCCCACTTGGTCATGGTGTGTGATCTTTTTAATGTGTTGTTGGATTCTGATTGCTAGAATTTTGTTAAGGATTTTTGCATCTATGTTCATCAGTGATATTGGCCTGTAGTTTCCTTTTTTAATGACATCTTTGTCAGGTTTTGGTATTAGGGTGATGGTGGCCTCATAGAATGAGTTTGTCAGTTTCCCTTCCTCTGCAATTTTCTGGAAGAGTTTGAGCAGGACAGGTGTTAGCTCTTCTCTAAATTCTGGTAGAATTCAACTGTGAAGCCATCTGGACCTGGGCTTTTGTTTGCTGGAAGATTTCTGATTACAGTTTTAATTTCTGTGCTTATGATGGATCTGTTAAGATTTTCTATTTCTTCCTGGTTCAGTTTTGGAAAGTTGTTCTTTTCTAAGAATTTGTCCATTTCTTCCGCGTTGTCCATTTTATTGGCATATAATTGCTGATAGTAGTATCTTATGATCCTTTGTATTTCTGTGTTGTTTGTTGTGATCTCTCCATTTTTGTTTCTGATTTTATTGATTTGATTTTTCTCCCTTTGTTTCTTGATGAGTCTGGCTAATGGTTTGCCAATTTTATTTATCTTCTCAAAGAACCAGCTTTGGCTTTGTTGATTTTTACTATGGTCTCTTTTGTTTGTTTTGCATTTATTTGTGCCCTAATTTTTAAGATTTCTTTCCTTCTACTAACCTGGGGTTCTTCATTTCTTCCTTTTCTAGTTGCTTTAGGTATGGAGTTAGGTTATTTATTTGACTTTTTTCTTGTTTCTTGAGGTATGCCTGTATTGCTGGGAACCTTCCCCTTAGCACTGCTTTTATAGTGTCCCACAGGTTTTGGGTGGTTGTGTTTTCATTTTCATTCTTTTTTATGCATATTTTGATTCCTTTTTTACTTATTCTGTGATTTGTTGGTTATTCAGAATCGTGTTGTTCAGCCTACATATGTTGGAATTTTAAATAGTTTTTCTCCTGTAATTGAGATCTAATTTTACTGCATTTTGGTCATAAAAGATATTTGGAATAGAGTCAATTTTTGAATTTACCAAAGCTAGATTTATGGCCCAGGATGTGATCTATCCTGGAGAATGTTCTGTGTACACTCGAGAAAAAGGTAGAAATTAATTGTTTTGGGCTGAAATGTCCTATAGATATCAATTAGGTCTAAATGGTCTATTGCATCATTTAAAGTTTGTGTTTCTTTGTTAATTTTCTGTTTAGTTGATCTATCCATAGGTGTGAGTGGGGTATTAAAGTCTCCCACTATTACTGTGTTATTGTTAATTTCCCCTTTCATACTTGTTAGCATTTGTCTTACATATTGTGGTGCTCCTATGTTGGGTGCATATATATTCATAATTGTTATATCTTCTTCTTGGATTGATCCTTTGATCATTATGTCGTGGCCTTCTTTGTCTCTTTTCACAGCCTTTGTTTTAAAGTCTATTTTATATGATATGAGTATTGCTACTCCTGCCTTCTTTTGGTCTCTGTTTGCATGGAATATCTTTCTCTAGCCCTTCTCTTTCAGTCTGTATGTGTCCCTTGTTTTGAGGTGGGTCTCTTGTAGACAACATATACAGGGGTCTTGTTTTTGTATCCATTCAGCCAGTCTTTGTCTTTTGGTTGGGGCATTCAACCCATTTACATTTAAGGTAATTATTGATAAGTATGATCCCATTGCCATTTACTTTATTGTTTTGGGATCGGGTTTATACACCCTTTTTGTGTTTCCTGTCTAGAGAAGATCTTTTAACATTTGTTAGAGAGCTGGTTTGGTGGTGCTGAATTCTCTCAGCTTTTGCTTGTCTGTAAAGCTTTTGATTTCTCCTTCATATTTGAATGAGATCCTTGCTGGGTACAGTAATCTGGGCTGTAGGTTATTTATTTATTTATTTTTTCATCATTTTAAGTATGTCCTGCCATTCCCTCCTGGCCTGAAGAGTTTCTATCGAAAAATCAGCTGTTATCCTTATGGGAATCCCCTTGTGTGTTATTTGTTGTTTTTCCCTTGCTGCCTTTAATATTTATTCTTTGTGTTTGATCTTTGTTAATTTGATTAATATGTGTCATAGAGGTGTTTTGCCTTGGGTTTGTCCTGTTTGGGACTCTCTGGGTTTCTTGAACTTGGGTGATTATTTCCTTCCCCATTTTAGGGAAGTTTTCAACTATTATCTCCTCAAGTATTTTCTCATGGTCTTTCTTTTTGTCTTCTTCTTCTTGGACTCCTATGATTCGAATGTTAGGGCATTTAACATTGTCCTGGAGGTCTCTGAGATTGTCCTCATTTCTTTTAATCCATTTTATTTTTTCCTCTCTGATTCATTTATTTCTACCATTCTATCTTCTACTTCACTAATCCTATCTTCTGCCTCCATTATTCTACTATTTGTTTCCTCCAGAGTTTTTTTTTATCTCATTTATTGCATTATTCATTTTATATATTGACTCTTTTTTATTTCTTCTAGGTCCTTGTTAAACCTTTCTTGCATCTTCTCAATCTTTGTCTCCAGGCTATTTTTCTGTGATTCCATTTTGATTTCAAGATTTTGGATCATTTTCACTATCAATATTCAGAATTCTTTATCAGGTAGATTCCCTATCTCTTCCTCTTTTGTTTGGTTTGTTGGGCGTTTTTCCTGTTCCTTGACTTGCTGGGTATTCCTCTGTCTCTTCATCTTGTTTATATTGCTGTGTTTGGGGTGGCCTCTCTATTCTGGCTGTTTGTAGAGTTCTCTTTATTGTGGAGTTTCCTTGCTGTGGGTGGGGTTGTACAGGTGGCATGTCAAGGTTTCCTGGTTAGGGAAGCTTGTGTTGGAGTTCTGGTGGGTGGAGCTGGATTTCTTCTCTCTGAAGTGCAATGAAGTGTCCAGTAATAAGTTATGAGATGTCAGTGGGCTTGGAGTGACTTTGGGCAGCCTGTATATTGAAGCTCAGGGCTGTGTTCCTGTGTTGCTGGAGAATTTGCATGGTATGTTTTGCTCTGGAACATGTTAGCCCTTGGGTGGAGCTTGGTTTCAGTGTAGGTATGGAGCCATTTGATGAGCTCCTACCGATTAATTTTCCCTGGAGTCAGGAGTTCTCTGGTGTTCTCAGAATTTGGACTTAAGCCTCCTGCTTCTGGTTTTCAGTCTTATTTTTACAGTAGCCTCAAGACTTCTCCATCTATACAGTACCATTGATAAAACATCTAGGTTAAAAATGAAAAGTTTCTCCACAGTGAGGAACACCCAGAGAGGCTCACAGAGTTACATGGAGAAGAGAAGTGGGAGGAGGGAGCTAAAGGTGACCCAAATGAGATGAGGTGGAATTAAAAGAGGAGAGAGCAAGCTAGCCAGTAATCACTTCCTTATGTGTGCTCCACAGTCTGGACCGCTCAGAGATGTTCATGGAATTTTATGGAGAAAAGAAGAGGGAGGAAGGAGACAGAGGTAGCCAAGAGGATAAAGGGGGTAATCAAAAGGAGAGAGACAGATCCAGCCAGTAATCAGTTCCCTCAGTGTTCTCCACCGTCTGGAACACACAAAGAGATTCATAGAGTTGGGTAGAGAAGAGGAGGGGGAGGGAGGGGATAGAAGCGACCTGGTGGAGAAAAAGAAGAGTTCAAAGCGGGAGAGAGCAGTCAAGCCAGTAATCCCACTCCCAAGTAAAAATGGGTACTGAAGATTGGGTTCTTAAAGGTACAAAATTGATAACAAATACCAAAAAGCAAAGATTAAGAATCTAGAGTAGAGGTTGGATTTTCAAAGATACAATATTAAAGAAAAGAAAAAAAAAGTCATAAAAATATAAAAGTGTATATATATGAAATTTGCTTTAAAAAATAGGGTTTCTTTTTTTACAAAGTAATAGTAGGTTATAAAAAGGAAAATTAAAAGAGTAATAGAGGACTTAAAAATTAAAATTAATTAAAAAATAAAGAATGATAGTAAAAATATATCTAGGACTTTCTCTGGTGTTGTTGCAGGCAATGTGGGGTCAGTTCATTTTCAGATAGTTCCTTGATCTGGCTTATATTTCTCAAGATCTATAGGCCCCTTTCTATGTAGTCAGTACTAACTACTGGGTTTTAATCTATTGCACCTATCACTTCCAAGACAGTTCCCTCTGTTTTAGCTTCTTCTGTTTGCTGGTCTCTTCAGTGTCTGATTTCCACCCTGACACAAGGGGGTAGTGGTGGACACTTTTGTAGGTTCACTTGTTCAGTCGTGCTGTGGGGAGAGAGGGACACCACAAACAAAGAACACTGGCGTGTGCTCGCAGTGTCTCAGCCACACTGGGCCTGCCCCTGTTCACGGTGCATGTGCCCTCCCTGCCCACACTGCTCAGGCTCTAGGTTGCTCCACCGGGAACCGTCCAAGTCCGGCCCTGGGCTGCATGCACCTCCCAGGTCTAAGCCGCTCAGGTTCAGGCACTCGGGTAGTCCTTACAGGAGCAGACTCAGTTGGGCCTGCGTTTTGTGCCCTTCCCAGGTCCAAGCAGCTCAGGTGACCAGGTGTTTGGCGAGCACGGTAACTGTAATTTATTGCCTTCCTTGTCCCTGCTGCTTGGTTTTCTGGGTGAACAACTGGCGCACCTTCTCAGGCAGATGTTGACTGTCCAGAATCACAAGAAGTCTAAGTCAGCAATGAAGCCTGCTTGCAGTTTGGTAGATAATGCCTCTCTGGGGCCACAATTGCCCCATTCCAGCTCTGGCTGCCTGTCCCTGGAGGGGGATGGTCTGCAGCGGGCCAGCTCTGCTCAGTCTTTGTTCTGTGAGCAGGCCTGATGGTGTCTTAGGTTAGCACTTTTTGCCTGGTAGCTATCCCACAGTCTGCTTTGCTAGCCCAAGTTAGTTCCCTCAGATTGCCCTTGGGGCATTCAGGCCCAGTCTTTACTCTAAGCAATGCAGCCCATGCCTCCCTGCCCAGCCCCTGCTTGCTAGTGGCGGGTGCAGGCATCTGCGCTGCTTCTCCGCTGGGGGAGTTACCATTGAGCATGTAATCTGTGGGTTTTAATTATTTATTTATTTTTTCTCCCATTAATGTTGCCCACTGTGGTTCCAAGGCTTGCCACAGACTTGGCAGTGAGAATGTTTCCTGGTGTTTGGAAACTTCTCTCTTCTTAAGACTCCCTTCCTGCGACAGAGCTCCATCCCTACCTCTTTTGTCTCTCTTTTTGTCTTTTATATTTTTTCCTATCTCCTTTCGAAGACAATGGGCTGCTTTTCTGGGTGTCTGATGTCCTCTGCCAGCATTCAGAAGTTGTTTTGTGGAATTTACTCAGCACTGAAATGTTCTTTTGATGAATTTGTGGGGGAGAAAGTGGTCTCCTGGTCCTATTCCTCTGCCATCTTAGGACTCCCTCCTGTTTACTTTAGATATACATGAAAGTCTGTATTCTTGTCATGAGCAAGTAGAGTTTAAAGATGCTACTTTAAAGACGAGTTTCCTAGAATTTTATTTACCATCTGCACTTAAGGGCTATATTATTACTTTTTAAAGATTTATTTCCCTCAGGGGACTTGTTTAAAATATGGGAATTCCCACATGCCCACTACCGTATATTTGATTCAGTAGGTCCTGGGTGCATCCCATGGTATGCATTTCAAAAATTCTAAGAAAGTGATTTTGAAATACACTTAAAATTGCGAAGTACAATATAGTATATGGATTCTAGGTTTTTTAATGCACTTGTTTTGGAAATTCTTCTCTGTGCTTCTTAATCAGGATTAATTGTAGAACTGTAAGTAGAATAAGGTCTGCATTCACATCTTAAGGGGTAGCGAACAAGATGTATACAACCTAGAAAACCACATCCTCTGTAAATCCAGGCTTCCATGGTGAAGAATCCTAGGAAAAAGAGGTTGTAGTGGCACCTACCAGAGGAAAAGAAAGTAGCTATTTACTAGAGCCCAGAGAGAAAAAGAAAAGGAGCCTTTTGAGGCACAAAGAAGTTTCTACTACTGAATAGCAGAATGGGTTGTATTGGCTTATTGGCCAGTGACATCAATGAATTAGAGTTCAGAAGGGACACTGGTTATTTTATTCATGTTTTTATTTCAAGTACTTTATCCATACCATACCACACATCGGTCCATGAATACAGGATGAAGGATATTTTTATTTGCTCAGCCATATATTACCACTTCTATAGTTATTCTCTATCATATAATAATTATATATGTTAGTTTATTTCATAGATCCAACACATCTAGTAAAATTAATTAGATAATTAAATTAAAATATCTACTTTTAAATAAGATTCCTGATAGAAGGATACATAATTATAATACATGCATCCACATATAGGTACACACTCACAGAATAGCTATTCCAGATTATAGAAGTCTTTCAAGGATATGAGTAGGATCAAAATGTATTCTTATCATTGGAGACATAGTAATACTGATGGGAAATCTTCTTAATTCCATAATTAGGCATGCAAAATATTTCATATTTAAATCAAGCAGTGTGGTTTAGCCATCTTGAAGGAAATTTGTAAAAGAAAAATGATTCTTGTAAAATACTTTGAATTATAAATTATTAACACAGAAATAAAGAATACACTTTAAGGTCCCCCACAACTGGCTCATAAAAATTTTCATCAATATTATCCCAATTTTGTCAATAGGTAATTTCAAATCATCAAGGTTTAGATGTGTTATCTACTATGTCATTAGGAAATTATCAATAAACTCCCCCTCAAATATATTTGTTTGCTTCCAATTTCAATAATAAAAGCAGTACTTTTATTTTTTTATTTACTTTTTGTCATCTTTTTCTTTCAGGTGCTATATTCTTGTTAATGTAATAACAACTTAGTAATACATGCTAGATGTTCTGAGTCAGATCTGGACACCATGTGTTGTGGCTCTGTACCTAAACAATTCACCCTTTTAGTGGTACTTTGGTTTCTTGACTATATCAACAAGTCAGCCTAGAAACGTTTCCATAAAAATTACACGTGGGTGGCAGATTCAGGGTCATGTTTTTTTCTCTCCAGTCAAAGTTCTATTCATAAGTTTACTTTCAACTTATCTTGTTATTTCTGGCCACACTTCTCCTAAAGAAAAACAAAAAATGTTTATTGGCTGTTAGTCTTGATTCATGCTTGTTGAATGGCTCAAGTCAGTCATACAGTTATTGGAAGAAAAAAAAATGGCTTCTGATTCAAAAGAATTTATCTCAGTTCTGCACACTGGTTACTGTGTAACTTTGAGCAACTCATTTAACCTCTCTGGGTTTTCACTTTCTTGTGTGCAAAATCAGATAACAATAATACCTGCCTTATCCACATTGCCTTATTCTTAGAAGGAATTTAAAAGATAGTAAATATATATGGGCTTTGTAACATTTAAAGGAGACTACAAATTTAAAATTAATGTTTTACTTTTGCCTGATAAAGAGACAATGCTGTTTGAAAGACAACTACTGAGATGACGTTGACACAGGATGAAAGGAGCTCTCTTCTTCTTTGATCCAAGTAGAGTGATCACTTAAACTCATGGTGCAATCAGTTGGTTCAGGTCACAGGGGCCAAGACCTTATTGTTAAGAATCATGTTGCACAAACTGTAGGACAAAGATTTCAACAGAAAACTGGGTCAGACCAGTGAATAAGTCAGAGAAGCAAACTACACTTCTTTTTTAATAAGGGTCAGGGTCAGATAGAAGAGTGATGGGAGAGTCCAGAGGGCTTTGGCCTCAAATTTTTTCAAGCAGACCTGCACTCCAATATCAAGGCTGCAGCAGAGAAATGGTCAAAAGTAGCATGGATCTCATTTAACCATCATCTAGAAGACATGATGAGTCCTTGTCTAAACTGTCCATTGATTAACCAGGCAGTTTTATTTTGGTCAGAAGTAGACCCATGTTTAGCCAGAAGTAGACCATATTTAGGCAGAATTAGACCCTTATGGCAGAAAGCGAAGCAGAACTAAAGAGCCTTTTGATGAAAGTGAAAGAGGAGAGTGAAAAAGTTGGCTTTAAACTCAACATTCAGAAAACTTAAGATCATGGCATCCGGTCCCATCACTGCATGGCAAATAGATGTGGAAACAGTGGAAACAGTGACAGACTTTATGTTTTTGGGCTCCAAAATCACTGCAGATGGTGACTGCAGCCATGAAATTAAAAGATACTTACTCCTTGGAAGAAAAGTTGTGACCAACCTAGAGAGCATATTAAAAAGCAGACACATTGCTTTGCCAACAAAGGTCTGTCTAGTCAGGGCTATGGTTTTTCCAATAGTCATGTATGGTTGTGAGAATAGGACTATGAGGAAAGCTGAGCACCAAAGAATTGATGCGTTTTAACTGTGGTGTTGGAGAAGACTCATGAGAGTCCCTTGGACTGCAAGGAGATCCAACCAGTCCATCCTAAAGGAAATCAGTCCTGAATATTCATTGGAAGGACTGATGTTGAAGGTGGAACTCCAATACTTTGGCCACCTGATGTGAAGAACTGACTCATTTGAAAGGCTCTAATGCTGGGAAAGTTTGAAAGTGGGAGGAGAAAGGGATGAAAGAGGATGAGATGGTTGGATGGCATCATTGATTCAATAGACAAGAGTTTGAGTAAACTCTGGGAGCTGGTGATGGACAGGGAGGCCTGGCAAGCTACAGTCCATGGGATTGCAAAGAATCAGACATGACTGAGCGACTGAACTGAACTGAACTGAGACCCATGTTAGGAAGAGAAGAAAATATGAGTAGAAAGCAACTCACTGAAGAGTATGATTAATATGCAAATTAAATGCTAAAGGAGATAAAATAGAAATGTAGGTAACACTCTATTACTTCAAATAGAAGCTGCATTATTTTAGTGGTTAAGACTCTTAACATACCTTCACATTACAATTGGTAAAAACAAGCCTTGAGAGGATAGATCATATTCTGAAGTCCACATATTGACCAGGATTTGAAAACTTTTGTCTGGCGTCAGACCTTGTATTCTTGAATTCTACATCATACTCTCCAAGGTGGTTGACAAGATGTTCTCATTTGGTAATCACCAATGAAAGTTTATGATGTTTGGTGTTCTCAAAATATAAGTAAGTATAAAACAGATAGCTAAGTATGTAGCAACTCAATTCCTCATGTATCACTCACATGAAACTTAGACACAAAATATACAGATAAATAAGATACCTCATGTAAAATATCAAATAATAGTACGGGTATCTTAGGAAAAAAGCAGGAGGGAAAATCTATATTAAAATAAATTTAGCAATCAATGTTATGGATAACACCAAAAAATAAAGAAATAATAGCACTGACTTAAATGTCAAATTCCCTTTTTACAAAAAACTCATTCTAGAACTATAGATTACAACTTGAATTTTTTTGATACCACTCAAATTCATCACATGTAGGTTAATAGCCATCAAGCAAGGCTTTCCTGAAGGCATGAAACAGAGGCAAACAAATATAATCATAGTAGATAATAAAATTGCTAAGGTTGTGGTGAGATTTAGAAATCTCCAGCCAAATTTACCTGTCCATTCTCAAAATGTGTACATTACTAATCCAATTATCCTAATATGTGTTCTCATTTATAGAATGCACACCCTTAAAACTAAAAAAAAAAAAAAAAAAATCTGAAAGTCTCTATCTCTCAAATTTAACTTTGCTACCACTTTCACCCACAAGAAGCTAAATATTGTCTTTTGTTTATCCTTTTGACAGTGAGTTGACATTTTATTTAAACAAAGCTCTTTTCCAAGTAGCTAGAGATAAAATTGGAATTTTGTATTTAAATTTCAAATTACTTTAATGGAGAAAAGTTACCTAAGGTGGGTGTTTGGAGATAGGTAGAAACTAACCATTCTTATGCAACGTCTGTATTAGTAAATGGTACCCTCTTCATACACACATACACACACACACACACACACACACACAACACACGAGTGCGTACACGCCAACTAAAGCCCAAAAGTTAAATTGACCTGTCATTTCCCTCCCCGCCCCCCCAACCCCCTTTTCCACTGACTCTTTTCTTAAAGAAAAATTCAGTTGACTTTTCTGTGTTTGGAGGATCAGAGCTGTTATAAAGACAGAGGCAGAATTAGCTGATGCTTTCAAGGGTTTATTGGAGAAAATGTTTATCTTCCCACTCTTGACTAGTCATGACATAAGTAGCCCTTCTCTCTGCCTCATGGAAAGGAAAGCTTTGCCCCCACGTTTTGGTCTCCAGGGGAGCTCCTGACCCAAGAGGACATCATCAGTGAGGAGTGTGACCCTAGCTTAGGGGCTGGGAGCTAACTATAAATTTGCCCTTCTGCTGCCTCTGCCATGCCATTCAGAGAACATTTCCTAATACTGCAAGGATAAGTGAGAAAGGGGCTGGTGCAAATGTCATTGTGTCTTAAAAGTTATTTATTGGTTGACAGATTTTGGCCTAACTTCTTGATACCACTTGATAGGGAAAGCTATGTCCTTTACTTCAGAAGCACACCAATTTTCATAAATATCACACAGACTGGGACGGTTTATAAACTGCTGAATATTAGAGCTTAAAGGAAACCTAGAGATAATTTTACCTTAATTTTTACTTTATAGGTGAAGGAACTGAAGTCCAAGAAATTTAAATATTAATAACTTGTCTAAATACCTGCAGCCATCTAGATGTAGAGGAAACCCTGGAATCCTGGTAGGTGACTGGTGCTGTGTTCTTTACTCTATAGCACAATTCTTCTTCTCAGAGAAGGTCACTTTGTAACTTAAAGTACATTGCTTCATGTGTTAGTGGAAATATGTAATGGGAATGTTATAGCTGAAAGTAGTTATACAGTTCACCGAGCAGAATTACTTATTTTGCGGTTAGGAAAACTGAGGCCCAGAAGGTGTGCATAATGTAGTAGCAAACTTGCCTAAACTGATGCATGTAGGAGAATATGCACATTTTATCTAATTGAGTATTAGCTATATCATTGTTTAGTAGATCATTTTGTTCACACATGAGCAAAAACTCAATCATACCTGTGTTTATCCCTTCTCCTCTCTTTTCCAGTACTCTTATTCCCTGCCCCAAAGGATTGTTTGAATATTATAGAGAATTGTACTTGTTAGCATAATGATGATATCTTAGGTAACCCTCAAACTTCTGTGTCCTAACACAATTAATTATGGTTCATATATTAGTCAGCCAGATACAGTTGTTTGCAGTTTGGGTGGGGAAGATCCCCTAGAGTAAAAAATGGCAACCCACTCCAGTATTCTTGCCTGGAAAATTCTATGGACAGAGGAGCCTGGTGGGCTACAGTGCTTGCGGTCACAAAAGAGTCGGACACAACGGAGAAACTGAGCATATGGATATTTAGGGAAATCGGGTTTCTTCTATCTTGTGGTTCTTTCATCCCCTAAAACCTGGAGTTTTGTTCATCTAGCTGGTAGAAAAGGAAAGTGGAGATAGCATGCCCTTTTTTTGGTTTATTTTGTTTTGTTTATTTAAATTTTATTTGTTTACTTCTGGCTGTGCTGAGAGCTCGTTGCTGCACGTGGGCTTTCTTTAGTTTCTGCGAGAAATGCCTCCTCTCTAGTTGCAGTGCATGGTCTTCTCATTTCGGTGGCTTTTCTTGTTGCAGGGCATGGGTTCTAGAGTATGGCCTCAATCATTGTGGTATATGGTGAGATTAGTTGCCCCAAGGCATATGGAATCTTAAACGACCAGGGATTGAACCCATGTTCCCTGCATTGGCAGGCAGATACTTATCCACTGAACCACCAGGGAAGTCCAACATGCCCTTTTAAAATCCTTTGGCCCTTATTAGCACACATCAATTCCTTCATGATTCATTAGGACCAACTATCATACAGCCTCTTCTAGGTGCAAGGAGTACTGGACGGAAATATTCAGGGATAATTCTGCATAGTTAATGGAAAGACATAGTTTTCTATAGATAACTATCAAGCTCTAGTGAAAGACTACATAAGTAATGTGCTTCGATATTTCTATTTATTGAGTCTTAGCTCTGCCTACTAAAGTACTTTGTCCCTTCGGTAGTGTCCAACTATGTTCAACCTTATAGACTATAGCCCACCAGGCTTATCTGTCCATGGGGATTCTCCAGGCAAGAATACTGGAGTGGGTTGCCATGCCCTCCTCCAGGGGCTTTTCCTCACCCAGGGATGGAACCCGAGACTCTATGTCTCCTATATTGACAGGTGGGTTCCTTACCTACTAATAGGTCATTCCAAATATTGACTACTAATGGGTGATAGTCTTTTAATTTCACGGCTGCAGTCACCATCTGCAGTGAATTTGGAGCCCCCCAAAATAAAAAATCTGACACTGTTTCCACTGTTTCCCCATCTATTTCCCATGAAGTGATGGGAGCAGATGCCATGATCTTAGTTTTCTGAATGTTGAGCTTTAAGCCAACTTTTTCACTCTCCTCTTTCACTTTCATCAAGAGGCTCTTTCGTTCCTCTTCACTTTCTGCCATAAAGGTGATGTCATCTGCATATCTGAAGTTATTGATATTTCTCCCGGCAATCTTGATTCCAGCTTGTGTTTCTTCCAGTCCAGCATTTCTCATGATGTACTCTGCATATAAGCAAAGGTCCATCTAGTCAAGGCTATGGTTTTTCCAGTGGTCATGTATGGATGTGAGAGTTGGACTGAGAAGAAAGCTGAGCGCCGAAGAATTGATGCTTTTGAACTGTGGTGTTGGAGAAGATTCTTGAGAGTCCCTTGGACTGCAAGGAGATCCAACCCATCCATTTTGAAAGAGATCAGCTCTGATATTTCTTTTGAAGGAATGATGCTGAAGCTGAAACTCCAGTACTTTGCCCACCTCATGCAAAGAGTTGACTCATTGGAAAAGACTCTTATGCTGGGAGGGATTGGTGGCAGGAGGAAAAGGGGATGACAGAGGATGAGATGGCTGGATGGCATCACTGACTTAATGGATGTGAGTTTGAGTGAACTCTGGGAGTTGGTGATAGACAGGGAGGCCTGGCATGCTGTGATTCATGGGGTCGCAAAGAGTCGGACACAACTGAGCGACTGAACTGAACTGAACTGAACTGACTGGGTGATAGGAGACTCTGGGCTCATATTCAGGCATTGGACCTAATGATATTAATTTTCTAAACTGTTGTTCTTGCTATGATTTTTTTTTTCAGTATAACAGAAACACAAATGAAATGAAATTCATTATTTTATGTTGAGACTTATCAATCTCTGTCTGTAAATAGCAAGTCATATAATGGATCTCATATCACACCATGGACAACTGTTATGTTTTACTAGTTTTTCTACAGAATCAATCATGTTTTACTAAATACACAAGTTTACAGTTCCAACTATGGCATAATAAGATCTTCTAACTAATAATGTAGAACATGCGTTTTTATGTTTTGCAAACCTGAAGAGCAAATGACCTTTATGCAGGATGTCTATTTTTTGAACATCTTAGAAGTGATGGAACTGGGCTATTTTGGTTATCACCACTTTCATACACAGTCCTGCACCAGGGGAAGGTTGGTCATCATCAGTAGCAGAAGCAGCAATACCTTCATTTGTGTCTTAATCTACACAAGTCAAACTGCTGTAGGTATTAGAGAAGGGAAGTTTAAAAAGCCTCTTGTATCCTCTGCAGCTGGGGATAGGCTGGGTCCTAAAATCTTGTAGTGTCAAAGATAGTAGTGCAATCTCATCCTAACATTGCTGCAGGAATGAAGGTAACACTTCACAAGTAGAGCTTATGGTTCTGTGTTAGAGAAGTGCACAGCATTCTAGCAGAAAATTTTGTGATTGTAGTCCATGATATGGAGAAAGTAGTAATTCAGGAGAATCTTTATTCCAGTAAAAATGCAAAGAAATACAGTATACATTAGAGAAAATGACTCTTTAAATCTCAGCTGATGTTTACTGACTGTTTTGCAAATTTAGAGCAAAAAAAGAATGTAAACAGTACCAATATTGCCCTCATCTGTTTAGGCAGCTTAGTAATCTGAATCAACACAAAAGTCTTAGGGTTGCTTCTTATGAAGTCACACTTCTTAGTCTGTAAGCTCCTGAAGCATTCTTAACTCCTCTTGACAATGTGTTACTATTTATAACACAAACACCTACACCAATTTATAGAAATTAAATAGGACAGTAGTTACTGTCCTATTTTGAAATTCTCTCTGCTTACAAGCAACATTAAAGTAAAAGACTATTTTCCTGTAATTTAAAGTCACCTTCCTACTCAGTAATCATTACATTAATATTTCAAATTAATGTGCTTGATCATACAAAGTAAATTTAGAAATTTAGAAATAGTCCAATTCATTGTGTTTCAAACTGAACTAGCTAGATAGAACAGCATTCTTCTAATAATCAGAATTTTAATGCTAGAAATCAGGATACAGAGTCAGGATATTATTTCCTTGGTTCTATTAAAAATGGCAACCCACTCCAGTATTCTTGCCTGGAGAATCCCATGGAGGAAGGAGCCTGGTAGGCTACAGTCCACAGGGTCACAGAGTTGGACATGACTGAGCTAATTCACTTGTAAAGAAAGATTTTGAGGGTGGTCCTAAGATGGCAGAGGAATAGGACAGGGAGACCATTTTCTCCCTCACAAATTCATCAAAAGAACATTTCAGCGCTGAGTAAATTCCACAAAACAACTTCTGAATGCTGGCAGAGGACATCAGGCACCCAGAAAAGCAGCTCATTGTCTCAAAAACAGGTAGGAAAAAATATAAAAGATGAAAAAAGAGACAAAAGAGGTAGGGAGGAAGCTCCGTCCCGGGAAGGGAGTCTTAAAAAGAGAGAAGTTTCCAAACACCAGGAAACACTCTCGCTGCTGAGTCTGTGGCGAGCCTTGGAAGCACAGAGGGCAACATAACAGGGAGGAAAAATAAATAAATAATTAAAACCAACAGATTATGAGTCCAATGGTAACTCCCCCAGCAGAGAAGCAGCACAGAAGCCTGCATCCGCCATTAGCAAGCAGGGGCTGGGCAGGGAGGCTCGGGCTGCATGCTTTTTAAGAATCGGCCCAGAATGCCCCAAGCATAACCAGAGCAAACTAACTTGGACTAGCAAACCAGACTGTGAGATAGCTACCACGTGAAAAGCTCTAACATAAGACACTGCCAGGACCACGCACAGAACAAAGGATGGAACAGAATTAGCCATCTGCAGACCATCCCCCTCCGGTGATGGGCAGCCAGAGCCGAGAGGGCTGGAAGGGGGCAATCGCAGCCCCAGAGAGACATTAACTACCAAACTGCAAGCAAGCTTCTTTGCTAACTAAGACTTCTTGGGGTTCTAGGCAGTCACCATCTGCCGGAGAAGGGGTGCCAGTTGTACTCCCAGAAAACTGAACAGCAGGGATGGGAAAGGCGATAAGTTGCAGGGACCACACTTGCCAAACACCTGAGCTACTCAGACCTGGGAAGGGCACAAAACGCAGGCCCAACCAAGTCTGCACCTCTGAGGACTCCCTGAGTGCCGGAGCCTGAGCGGCTTAGACCGGGCAGGTAATTGCAGCCCAGGGCTGGCCTCAGACCATTCCTGGCAGGGCAACCTAGAGCCTGAGCTGTGTGTGCCGTGAGCGGGGGGCATGCCCAGTGTGGCTGAGACCCTCCAAGCATAGGCCAGTGTTATTTGTTTGCAGCATCCCTCCCTCCCCACAGCACGACTGAACAAGTGAGCCTTAAAAAAAAAAAAAAAAGAAAAAAAGGGTCCACCACTGTCCCCCTTGTGTCAGGGCAGAAATCAGACACTGAAGAGACCAGCAAACAGAAGAAGCCAAAACAGAGGGAACTGCCTTGGAAGTGACAGGTGCAATAGATTAAAACCCTGCCGTTAGTACCGACTACATAGGAAGGGGCCTATAGATCTTGAGAAATGTAAGCCGGACCAAGGAACTATCCGAAAATGAACTGACCCCACACTGCCCACAACAACAACAGAGAAAGTCCCAGATATATCTTTACTATTTTTCCGATCATTCTTTTATGTTTGTTTGTTTGTTTCTTCTTTTTTTAAAAATATCTTTTAATTTTAAGTCCTCTATTTCTCCTTTAATTTTTATTTTTATAACCTATTATTACTTTTCAAAAAAGAAGACCCTATTTTTAAAGCAAACACATATATATATTTTTGTGGTTGTTGTTGTTGTTGTTTAATAATTCTTGTGACTTTGTTTTTTTTCGTTCTTTTTCTTCTTTTCTTTAATATTGTATTTTTGAAAATCCAACCTCTTCTTTTTGCTTTTTGGTATTTGTTATCAATTTTGTACCTTTAAAAACCCATTCTTCAGTACCCATTTTTACTTGAGAGTGGGATTACTGGCTTGACTGCTTTCTCCTCCATTGGAATCTCCTTTTTCTCCACCAGGTTGCCTCTGTCTCCTCCCTCCCCTTTCTCTACCCAACTCTGTGAATCTCTGTGTGTTCCAGACAGTGGAGAACACTTAAGGAACTGGTTACTGGCTGGATCTGTCTCTCTCCTTTGCATTTCCCTCTTTTATCCTCCTGGCCACCTCTGTCTCCTTCCTCCCTCTCCTCTTCTCTGTATAACTCCGTGAACATCTCTGAGTGGTCCAGACTGTAGAGTGCACATAAGGAAGTGATAACTGGCTAGCTGGCTCTCTCATGTTTTGATCCCACCTCATCTCATTCCAGTCACCTCCAACTCCCCCCTCCATCTTCTCTTCTCTTCTCCATGTAACTCTGTGAACCTCTCTGGGTGTCCCTCAATGTGGAGAAACTTTCCATCTTTAACCTAGATGTTTTATCATCAGTGCTGCACAGATGGAGAAGTCTTGAGGCTACTGTAAAAATAAAACAGAAAACCAGAAGCAGGAGGCTTAAGTCCAAATCCTGAGAACATCAGAAAACTCCTGAATCCAGGGAACATTAATCGATAGGAGCTCATCAAATGCCTCCATACTTACACTGAAACGAAGCACCACACGAGGGCTAACAAGTTCTAGAGCAAGTCATATCACGCAAATTCTCCAGAAACACAGGAACACACCCCTGAACTTCAATATAGAGGCAGCTCAAGTTACTCCAAAACCATTGACATCTCATAACTCATTACTGGACACTTCATTGCACTCCAGAGAGAAGAAATCCAGCTCCACCCACCAGAACTCTGACACAAGCTTCCCTAACCAAGAAACCTTGACAAGCCACTGATACAACCCCACCCACAGCAAGGAAACTCCACAATAAAGAGAACTCCATAAACTGCCAGAATATAGAAAGGCCACCCCAAAAGCAGCAATATAAACAAGATGAAGAGACAGAGGAATACCCAGCAAGTAAAGGAACAGGATAAATGCCCACCAAACCAAACAAAAGAGGAAGAGATAGGGAATCTACCTGATAAAGAATTCTGAATATTGATAGTGAAAATGATCCAAAATCTTGAAATCAAAATGGAATCACAGAAAAATAGCCTGGAGACAAGGATTGAGAAGATGCAAGAAAGGTTTAACAAGGACCTAGAAGAAATAAAAAAGAGTCAATATATAATGAATAACGCAATAAATGAGATAAAAACACTCTGGAGGGAACAAATAGTAGAATAACAGAGGCAGAAGATAGGATTAGTGAAATAGAAGATAGAATGGTAGAAATAAATGAATCAGAGAGGAAAAAAGAAAATGGATTAAAAGAAATGAGGACAATCTCAGAGACCTCCAGGACAATATGAAATCCTCCAACATTCGAATCATAGGAGTCCCAGAAGAAGAAGACAAAAAGAAAGACCATGAGAAAATATTTGAGGAGATAATAGTTGAAAACTTCCCTAAAATGGGGAAGGAAATAATCACAAAAGTCCAAGAAACCCAGAGTCCCAAACAGGATAAACCCAAGGCAAAACACCTCCAAGACACATATTAATCAAATTAACAAAGATCAAACACAAAGAACAAATATTAAAGACAGCAAGGGAAAAACAACAAATAACACACAAGGGGATTCCCATAAGGATAACAGCTGATCTTTCAATAGAAACTCTTCAGGCCAGGAGGGAATGGCAAGACATACTTAAAATGATGAAAGAAATTAACCTACAGCCCAGATTACTGTACCCAGCAAGGATCTCATTCAAATATGAAGGAGAAATCAAAAGCTTTACAGACAAGCAAAAGCTGAGAGAATTCAGCACCACCAAACCAGCTCTCTAACAAATGTTAAAGGATCTTCTCTAGACAGGAAACACAAAAAGGGTGTATAAACCCGATCCCAAAACAATAAAGTAAATGGCAACGGGATCATACTTATCAATAATTACCTTAAATGTGAATGGGTTGAATGCGCCAACCAAAAGACAAAGACTGGCTGAATGGATACAAAAACAAGACCCCTGTATATGTTTGTCTACAAGAGACCCACCTCAAAACAAGGGACACATACAGACTGAAAGTGAAGGGCTAGAGAAAGATATTCCATGCAAACAGAGACCAAAAGAAGGCAGGAGTAGCAATACTCATATCATATAAAATAGACTTTAAAACAAAGGCTGTGAAAAGAGACAAAGAAGGCCATGACATAATGATCAAAGGATCAATCCAAGAAGAAGATATAACAATTATGAATATATATGCACCCAACATAGGAGCACCACAATATGTAAGACAAATGCTAACAAGTATGAAAGGGGAAATTAACAATAACACAGTAATAGTGGGAGACTTTAATACCCCACTCACATCTATGGATAGATCAACTAAACAGAAAATTAACAAAGAAACACAAACTTTAAATGATGCAATAGACCATTTAGACCTAATTGATATCTATAGGACATTTCAGCCCAAAACAATTAATTTCTACCTTTTTCTCAAGTGCATATGGAACCTTCTCCAAGATCGATCATAACCTGGGCCATAAATCTAGCCTTGATAAATTCAAAAAAATTGAAATCATTCCAAGCATCTTTTCTGACCACAATGCATTAAGATTAGAACTCAATTACAGGAGAAAAACTATTAAAAATTCCAACATATGGAGGCTGAACAACATGCTGCTGAATAACCAACAAATCACAGAAGAAATCAAAAAAAGGAATCAAAATATGCATAAAAAAGAATGAAAATGAAAACACAACCACCCAAAACCTGTGGGACACTATAAAAGCAATGCTAAGGGGAAGGTTCCTAGCAATACAGGCATACCTCAAGAAATAAGAAAAAAGTAAAATAAATAACCTAACGCCATACCTAAAGCAACTGGAAAAGGAAGAAATGGAGAACCCCAGTGTTAGTAGAAGGAAAGAAATCTTAAAAATTAGGGCACAAGTAAATGCAAAAGAAACAAAAGAGACCATAGCAAAAATCAACAAAGCCAAAAGCTGGTTCTTTGAAAGGATAAATAAAATTGACAAACCATTACCAGACTCAGCAAGAAACAAAGGGAGAAAAATCAAGTCAATAAAATCAGAAACGAAAGTGGAGAGATCACAACAGACTACACAGAAATACAAAGGATCATAAGAGACTACTATCAGAAATTATATGCCAATAAAATGGACAACGTGGAAGAGATGGACAAATTCTTAAAAAAGTACAACTTTCCAAAACTGAACCAGGAAGAAATAGAAAATCTTAACAGACCCATCACAAGCACAGAAATTGAAACTGTAATCAGAAATTTTCCAGCAAACAAAAGCCCAGGTCCAGACGGCTTCACAGCTGAATTCTACCAAAAATTTAGAGAAGAGCTAACACCTATACTACTCAACTCTTCCAGAAAATTGCAGGGGAAGGTAAACTGCCAAACTCATTCTATGAGGCCACCATCACCCTAATACCAAAACCTGACAAAGATGTCATTAAAAAAGGAAACTACAGGCCAATATCACTGATGAACATAGATGCAAAAATCCTTAACAAAATTCTAGCAATCAGAATCCAACAACACATTAAAAAGATCACACACCATGACCAAGTGGGGTTTATCCCAGAGATGCAAGGATTCTTCAATATCTGCAAATCAATCAATGTAATTCATCACATTAACAAATTGAAAAATAAAAGCCATATGATTATCTCAACAGATATAGAGAAAGCCTTTGAGAAAATTCAACATCCATTTATGATTAAAAAAAAAAAACTCTCCAGAAAGCAGGAATAGAAGGAACATTCCTCAACATAATAAAAGGTATATATGACAAACCCACAGCAAACATTATCCTCAATGGAGAAAAATTGAAAGCATTTCACCTTAAGTGAGGGACAAGACAAGGGTGCCCACTCTCACCACTACTATTCAACATAATTTTGGAAGTTTTGGCCACAGCATTCAGAGCAGAAAAAGAAATAAAAGGAATCCAAATTGTAAAAGAAGTAAAACTCACTGTTTGCAGATGACATGATCTACATAGAAAACCCTAAAGACTCCTCTAGAAAATTACTAGAGCTAATCAATGAATATAGTAAAGTTACAGGATACAAAATCAACACACAGAAATCCTTTGCATTCCTATACACTAATAATGAGAAAATAGAAAGAGAAACAAAGGAAACAATTCCATTCACCATTGCAACAAAAAGAATAAAATACTTAGGAATATATCTACCTTAAGAAACTAAAGGCCTATATATAGAAAACTATAAAACACTGGTGAAAGAAATCAAAGAGGACACTAATAGATGGAGAAATAAACCATGTCCATGGATTGGAAGAATCAATATAGTGAAAATGAATATACCACCCAAAGCAATCTACAGATTCAATGCAATCCCTAACAAGCTACAAGCAATATTTTTCACAGAGCTAGAACAAATAGTTTCACAATTTGTATGGAAATACAAAAAACCTCGAATAGCCAAAGCAATCTTGAGAAAGAAGAATGGAACTGGAGGAATCAACCTGCCTAACTTCAGGCCCTACTGCAAAGCCACAGTCATCAAGACAGTATGGTACTGGCATAAAGACAGAAATATAGATCAGTGGAACAAAATAGAAAGCCCAGAGATAAATCCACATACCTATGGACACCTTATATTTGACAAAGGAGTCAAGAATATACATGGAGAAAAGAAAATCTCTTTAACAAGTGGTGCTGGGAAAATTGGTCAACCACTTGTAAAACAATGAAACTAGAACACTTTCTAACACCATACACAAAAATAAACTCAAAATGGATTAGAGATCTAAACGTAAGACCAGAAACTATAAAATTCCTAGAGGAGAACATAGGCAAAACACTCTGACATACATCACAGCAGGGTCCTCTATTACCCACCTCCCAGAATATTGGAAATAAAAGCAAAAATAAACAAATGGGATCTAATTGAAATTAAAAGCTTCTGCACAACAAAGGAAACTCTAAGCAAGGTGAAAAGACAGCCTTTGGAATGGGAGAAAATAATAGCAATTGACGAAACTGACAAACAACTAATCTCAAAAATATACAAGCAACTCCTGCAGCTCAATTCCAGAAAAATAAATGACCCAGTCAAAAAATGGGCCAAAGAACTAAATAAACATTTCTCCAAAGAAGACATACAGATGGCTAACAAACACGTGAAACGATGCTCAACATCACTCATTATCAGAGAAAGGCAAATCAAAACCGCAATGAGATGCCTTTTCACACCAGTCAGAATGGCTGCAATCCAAAAGTCTACAAGCAATAAATGCTGGAGAAGGTGTGGAGAAAAGGGAACGCTCTTACACTGTTGGTGGGAATGCAAACTAGTACAGCCACTATGGAGAACATTGTGGCGATTCCTTAAAAAACTGGAAATTGAACTGCCTTATGACCCAGCAATCCCACTGCTGGGCATACACACTGAGGAAACCAGAATTGAAAGAGACATGTGTACCCCAATGTTCATCCCAGCACTGTTTATAATAGCCAGGACAGCTGTGGTACATATACACAATGGAGTATTACTCAATCATTAAAAAGAATACATTTGAATCCATTCTAATGAGGTGGATGAAACTGGAGCTGATTATACAGAGTGAAGTAATCAGAAAGAAAAACACCAATACAGTATACTAACACATATATATGGAATTTAGAAAGATGGTAATGATAACCCTGTATGTGAGACAGCAAAAGAGACACAGATGTATAGAACAGACTTTTGGACTCTGTGGGAGAGGGAGAGGGTGGGATGATTTGGGAGAACGGCATTGAAACATGTATACTATCATGTAAGAAATGAATCACCAGTCTAGGTTCGATACAGGATACAGGATGCTTGGGGCTGGTGCACTGGGATGATTCAGAGAGAAGATATGGGGAGAGAGGTGGGAGGGGGGTTCAGGATTGGGAACTCATGGACACCCGTGGCAGATTCATGTCAATGTATGGCAAAACCAATACAGTATTGTAAAGTAAAAAAATAAAAAATTTAAAAAAAATTTCAAATAGTTAAAAGAAAAGAAAGAAAGATTCTGATTTTCTAAATCATCCATTGTATACCTACAGTTCAAGCTAATACACTTCACAGTTTCTTGGGTAGAGGACTTTCATATGTACTCAGAGATAAATTTTTTCTCCTTCTTAACTGAATTTTCTTAATTTTAAAGGTCAAATTCAAAAGATTTGCCTTGTGCTAAGTTTAATTTTAATGTTTTCCAAGGCTTAAATCACTCGGCATATAACTTGATGTGTTCTAGGATGTTTTTTTCAGGTGCCTTTTTGGATTATTATAAATAAGAAGAGATGAGACATATGTGCTCAGCTAGGAAGTATAATAATATATTGATATACTATCTTTATATCAAGGAAAGAAATGAAATTTTCTCTTTGAGCTTGCAACAAGATAGAGTTAATAAATATTTGTTGAAAGAATGGAGAAAAAAGAAAAAAAATAATTTTGGGAAAAGCAACAAAAAATAAAACCAATTGAAACTCCAGTACAAAATGGTATTTTAATCTATACCCGATCAGACCTATTTCTTATGTGTAAATATATTCACATTAATTGGTTTTTAATGTAAAATATGTTTTTCAGTTCAGTTCAGTCGCTCAGTCATGCCTGACTCTTTGCAACCCCGTGAATTGCAGCATTCAGGCCTCCCTGTCCATCACCAACTCCCAGAGTTCACTCAAATTCACGTCCATCGAGTTGGTGATGCCATCCAGCCATCTGATCCTCTGTCGTCCCCTTCTCCTCCTGCCCCCAATCCCTCCCAGCATCAGAGTCTTTTCCAATGAGTCAACTCTTCGCATGAGGTGGCCAAAGTACTGGAGTTTCAGCTTTAGCATCAGTCCTTCCAAAGAACACCCAGGGCTGATCTCCTTTAGAATGGACTGGTTGGATCTCCTTGCAGTCCAAGGGATTCTCAAGCGTCTTCTCCAACACCACAGTTCAAAAGCATCAATTCTTTGGTGGTCAGCTTTCTTCACAGTCCAACTCTCACATCCATACATGATTACTGGAAAAACCATAGCCTCGACTAGACGGACCTTTGTAGGCAAAGTAATGTCTCTGCTTTTGAATATGCTATCTAGGTTCGTCATAATTCTCCTTCCAAGGAGTAAGTGTTTTTTAATTTCATGGCTGCCATCACCATCTGCAGCGATTTTGGAGACCAAAAAATAGTCTGACACTGTTTCCACTGTTTCCCTATCTATTTCCCATGAAGTGATGGGACCGGATGCCATGATGTTAATTTTCTGAATGTTGAGCTTTAAGCCAACTTTTTCACTCTCCTCTTTCACTTTCATCAAGAGGCTTTTTAGCTCCTCTTCACTTTCCATAAGGGTGGTGTCATCTGCATATCTGAGCTTATTGATAGTTCTCCCGGCAATCTTGATTCCAGCTTGTGCTTCTTCCAGCCCAGCATTTCTCATGATGTACTCTGCATATAAGTTAAATAAGTAGGGTGTCAATATACAGCCTTGACGTCCTCTTTTTCCTATTTGGAACCAGTCTGTTGTTCCATGTCCAGTTCTAACTGTTGCTTCCTGACCTGCATACAGGTTTCTCAAAGGCAGGTCAGGTGGTCTGGTATTTCCATCTCTTTCAGAAATTTCCACAGTTTTGTACTGCTACATAGTAGATTTTCACTCAAAAACAATAAAATAATTATTTCCTAATCAATATCTACTTCAAATTGTTTTTAAAACTATGTAATATCCCATTTTATGACTATAAAATTACTGTTCATTCAATCTAATATTGTGGAACATCAGGTGATTTCCATTTTAAAATTCATATATAGAATAGTTATCTTTAATACTGTAATTTCCAATTATATATGTTCTGATTTTCTTAGGAACATTTTCCCAAAATAAATTCTTGAAATTGGTGATTCAAAAGACATCTTGTAGCTCGTGAAGACTTTTTTCATTTATTTCTTAATTGAGGAAGAATATTATGATGTGACCTCTCTGTTACAGTTTTTCAGATGTGGAAATAGCATATTCAAGTAACCAAAAAAGAGGAGAGAGGTCACTAACTGAGATATGAAATTAGCTTCCCATCATATTACTCTATCAATAAAACCTATTTTAATAATAGGGACACTACAGCTTCCCACTCTGTTAACTTCTGATTTGTTTGAATATTTACTAGTCATTAAAAAACAAAACGGTAGCAAGAAAATGATTTTCTAATTGCTAATCATAGATTTTCATGCACCTAAGAGTTTTGCCAAGAAAATGCACTGGTCATAGCAAACACCCTCTTCCAACAACACAAGAGAAGACTCTACACATGGACATCACCAGATCGTCAACATCGAAATCAGATTGATTATATTCTTTGCAGCTAAAGATGGAGAAGCTCTATACAGTCAACAAAAACAAGGCCAGGAACTGACTGGCTCAGATCATGAACTCCTTATTACGAAATTCAGACTCAAACTGAAGACAGTAAGGAAAACCGCTAGACCATTCAGGTATGACCTAAATCAAATCCCTTATGATTATACAGTGGAAGTGAGAAATAGATTTAAGGGCCTAGATCTGATAGATAGAGTGCCTGATGAACTATGGAATGAGGTTCGTGACATTGTAGAGGAGACAGGGATCAAGAACATCCCCATGGAAAAGAAATGCAAAAAAGCAAAATAGCTGTCTGGGGAGGCCTTACAAATAGCTGTGAAAAGAAGAGACACTAAAAGCAAAGGAGAAAAGGAAAGATATAAGCATCTGAATGCAGAGTTCCAAAGAATAGCAAGAAGAGATAAGAAAGCCTTCTTCAGTGATCAATGCAAAGAAATAGAGGAAACCAACAGAATGGGAAAGACTAGGGATCTCTTCAAGAAAATTAGAGATACCAAGGGAACATTTCAGGCAAACATGGCCTCGATAAAGGACAGAAATGGTATGGACCTAACAGAAGCAGAAGATATTAAGAAGAGGTGGCAACAATACACGGAAGAACTGTATAAAAAAAGATCTTCACAACCCAGATAATCATGATGATTTGATCACTAATCTAGAGCCAGACACCTTGGAATGTGAAGTCAAGTGGGCCTTAGAAAGCATCACTACGAACAAAGCTATTGGAGGTGATGGAATTCCAGTTGAGCTATTTCAAATCCTGATAGATGATGCTGTGACAGTGTTGCGCTCAATATGGCAGCAAATTTGGAAAACTCAGTAGTGGCCACAGGACTGGAAAAGGTCAGTTTTCATTCCAATTCCAAAGAAAGTCAATGCCAAAGAATGCTCAAACTACTGCACAATTGCACTCATCTCACATGCTAGTAAAGTAATACTCAAAATTCTCCAAGCCAGGCTTCAGCAATATGTGAACTGTGAAGTCCCTGAGGTTCAAGCTAATTTTAGAAAAGGCAGAGGAACCAGAGATCAAATTGCCAACATCCGCTGGATCATGGAAAAAGCAAGAAAGTTCCAGAAAAACATCTATTTCTGCTTTCTCGACTATGTCAAAGCCTTTGACTGTGTGGATCACAATAAACTGTGGAAAATTCTGAAAGAGATGGGAATACCAGACCACCTGACCTGACTCTTGAGAAATCTGTATGCAGGTCAGGAAGCAACAGTTAGAACTGGACATGGAACAACAGACTGGTTCCAAATAGGAAAAGGAGTACGTCAAGACTTCATACTGTCACCCTGCTTATTTAACTTATATGCAGAGTACATCATAAACGCTGGACTGGAAGAAACACAAGCTGGAATCAAGATTGCCGGGAGAACTATCAATAACCTCAAATATGCAGATGACACCACGCTTATGGCAGTAAGTGAAGAGGAACTAAAAAGCCTCTTGATGAAAGTGAAAGAGGAGAGTGAAAAAGTGGGCTTAAAGTTCAACATTCAGAAAACTAAGATCATGGCATCTGGTCCCATCACTTCATGGGAAATAGATGGGGAAACAGTAGGAACAGTGTCAGACTTTATTTTTTTGGGCTCCAAAATCACTGGAGATGGTGATTGCAGCCATGAAATTAAAAGACGCTTACTCCTGGAAGAAAAGTTATGACCAACCTAGAGAGTATAATCAAAAGCAGAGACATTACTTTGCCGACTAAGGTCCGTCTAGTCAAGGCTATGGTTTTTCTAGTGGTCATGTATGGATGTGAGATTTAGACTGTGAAGAGAGCTGAGCACGGAAGAATTGATGCTTTTGAACTGTGGTGTTGGAGAAGACTCTTGAGAGTCCCTTGGTTTGCAAGGAGATCCAACCCGTCCAATTTGAAGGAGATAAGCCCTGGGATTACTTTGGAAGGAATGATGCTAAAGCTGAAGCTCCAGTACTTTGGCCACCTCATGTGAAGAGTTGACTCATTGGAAAAGAGTCTGATGCTGGGAGGGATTGGGGGCAGGAGGAGAAGGGGACGACCGAGGATGAGATGGCTGGATGGCATCACGGAGTCGATGGACATGAGTCTGAGTGAACTCTGGGAGATGGCGATGGACAGGATGGCCTGGCGTGCTGCGATTCATGGGGTTGCAAAGAGTCGGACATGACTGAGCGACTGAACTGGACTGACTGATCCTAACAACTGCTTCATTGTAAAGGAAATTTAATGATTAATCATTCTACATATAATTATATTAACCATTATGTATAATGATATTAAACATGTGTTTAAAGATATTAAAAATTATATATGTATTGATAGTGAATGTCATGTATAATAATATTGAACATAGTTAGAATTTAAGGTTTTTGAGGATTTCCTAGTTTTGTATTAGTTAAGTATCCTCTACCTTTCACCCTGCAATGCAAATACATATTGACGGAATAAAGCCAGCAAAACTGTTATTCCCTGAATGACAAAATGCCTGTCCTCTTTATGGCAATATTTTAAACCCATGCTTCATTTTGATAATAACAAAATCTTACTTCCTTTCCTCCTCACCACAATATCCTGTCCTTATCCACAAAGATTTTTGTCAGGATTCATTTTGAATAGTTCATATCATGAAGACAATACATTAGTTTCCTATTCCAAATACAAAATTATATATTGGCTATGCATTTCAAACCACAGGATCTGTAGCATTTCCTTTTCAGGAATCAGCGCTCTTGATTTTCCAGTGGAAAAATAACAAGTTGTTCTTATGATTTGTGACTCTTTCTCTTCTCTTTTCTCCTTTCATTTCCCCTTTCTCCTTCTCTTTCTGAAGGATGCATTCCTATAGACTTGGGGAAGCGGTGGAGGTAGTACAAGGAACAAGGTATGAGCTCTCCCAGAGGTTCAGCCTGGTGAGGGATTTTGAGACCCAGAACAGAATGAGGCAGCCAACCTGTGAAGGGGTGGGGTGGCCTGGTGTGTGACATCACTTTGGAGGGATCGCTTGCTGTGGGGTTTCAGAAATCAAGTAGGCTGAGATGTTTATATGTGGGGTAAATTACTCTGGGATATTAAAACCTGAATGGGGTGAAGATGGTGTTTATCTTAATGCTAGAGTTGATAAACAAGGTTTGCACATAGTGGCTGGGTAGCTGTGGCAATGAGACATTGGTTTGTATACAGAATGAGTTAAATATGTTAGTAAATTAAGAATAATGAGACCTCAGCTTCCCACTATCAGAGAAAGGAAAGGAAAGGAAAGGAACGTGAAGTCGCTCAGTCGTGTCCAACTCTTTGCGACCCCATGGACTGTAGCCTATCAGGCTACTCCGTCCATGAGATTTTCCAGGCAAGAGTGCTGGAGTGGATTGCCATTTCCTTCTCCAGGGGATCTTCCCGACCCAGGAATCGAACCTGGGTCTCCCGCATTGCAGGCAAACGCTTTACCGTCTGAGCCACCAGGGAAGCTTATCAGAGAAGGAAGTTACAAATATGGAGAGGGAGAAGACTAGAATAAACACTGTGATGTGATCGAAAGTGGAGTGTAAACTCATGGACCTCAATAAATGTGGATTTAGAAATGATTTCAAATGTAAATATATGAGTATATAAAAATATAGTTATTAATAAGAAATGTATGTAAATGTAAGTATGTAAATATTAATACAGTTAATATGTGGACACAAGTATTTATCTATATACATATATTCTCATGGGGAGGGCCTTGGCAGAGTAAGCTTGCCAACATTTTCATATTGATGGAAATTGAAGTCAGGTAAGGACTGTTTTAGATTTCTCATTTTCTTGTTTATCTGGGTAATTCTTATGACCCCTTTTCATTTTACTCCTAGTATGTGATTTTTATTTGGGGAGATGTATAATAGTAGGGATATATGAAATTTACTTCTGAAATGTTGTATTGTGTGAGTAATGGCTTGTTCTATTTAGATGCTGGAAAATAACTTGTTTATGAATAGACACTCAATGAAACAGTAACCAGTTGACTACAACTATACAGTTGACTGTATATGTATTCAACGATTTTTCCTTTATATTGTGGCTTTATTTTCATTTGTTATTTTTTGTATTTAGAAAAATCTGTCATTTTGTAGTTTTTATAAATGCTTTTGAATATGAAGATTTTTATAAAAAGACAAATGTTTTATAAGAAAGAAAGTGAAACATATATAGAGAGTTATATTTTCTGAAACATGAATTTGTTTTTCTACCATTGATGTTATCTTTGTGTGTGTGTGTGTGTATGTATACACTGAGTTTCCCACATATATATTGTTGTTGTTCAGTCACCAAGTCATATCCAACTCTTTGCAACCCCATGTGTATACATGCACATATATATTATGTCTCTTGCTATATATATATGTCCTATATATATATATTTTACTGAACTGGCTATTAACAAGTCATATCTAGCCACACTGAAAGTTTAAAGGTTTTTCTGGATAACCATCAACAAGTTTGATGTAGATAATTATTCAATCTAATTGACAGAAAAATTATGACAACTTCAATTGTGTTCATCTGCTTGGACTGCCATAGCAAAATACCACAGACTGAGTGGCTTAAACAACAGAAAGATACTTCCTCATGGTTCTGGAGGTAGAAGTCTGAGATCAAGGTGTCAGCTATTTGGTCTCTGGTGAAGTCACTGTTTCCTGACTTGTACACAGCCCTCACTATGCCCTTATGTTCCCTTTTCTTTCTGTGTGCATGAGGAGAGAAAGCAAGTGAGCTCTCTGGTGTCTCTTCCTATAAGGATGCTGATCCTAATGAAACAGGGCCACACCCTTATAAACTTATTTAATCTTAATTACTTCCTTAGAGACCCCATCTCAAATATAGCCATACTGTGGCTTGGATCTTTGATGTATGAAGTTTGGTGGGGGACACAAACATTCACTTCACAACATCAGTATTAATAGGAATTAATTTCTTCTTTAGTTGTGTTTATTTTTTAAAAAAATCTATCAATTGTATAAATTTGTAGACATTGGATTGAGGAAATCTGATTTGCAGACATGTTTAACAAAATTTATTTTTTGCAACCAATATTTACTAACAATTTTATTTCTAGAATTTAACTTACTAATATACTCCAATAAATTGCAATGATATATATATGTTCAAAACTTTTCATTTCATCGTTAAAATAATAAGAAAACATTATAAACAAATGAAAACTCCATTTCTATGTGACCAATTATGTTAATGTAGTAATATAGTAGAAAAACATGACTGTTTAAAAGAATATGAGAGATATATATTACTGATATGAGCATATGGTTAATCTATATTTTTATTGCAAAAGACATGGTCTACGAGATTTATTTGTATAAATCTAAGGATTTGTGTATACATAGTGGCAGTACTATGTATATGGAAGGAAATGTATATAAATATAATATATATCTTAGAAGGAGACTAGAAGAAAAGAGTTCAGTGGGAGACATTTTATGTTTTAGGTTATACTTTTCTTTAATTTTTAAATTATGTTTACTATGAGTATATATTATCTTTTGAAAAATTTTTCAAAAGATTTTCTATAACTGGTTAGGATCATTAAGTAGAAGGAGATGGGAGCCATGGGTCCCACAAAGCTTACTGTACAGAGACCTAATATTAAGTACATGTTTAATAACTACAGCTTTTTCATGATTTTATCTTGACTTTTTCTGACAGATATAGCTGTGAAGTTATCTTAAGCATTGTGAACTAAAAAACTGTAAAATACAAGAGTGCTATTGAAGACAAAGAGAAACATCAGCAATTAGTACATTTATGCTATGGCAACATTTATTTTGCTGCCAGGTATATCTTGAATTTTACTACAGCATGTTGCATTGGCTTGTTTTAAGCTTTTGATGTTAATGTGCATTTCTAAACAAGCAAAAAATAGATTTTATGATTTTATGTTGAGCACATAATTTCCTAAGATATTAACTATATTGCCTGGAAAGTTTCACTTGCTATATCCTATAAATATAATAGACATATAAGCCCATACAAATAAGACTATAAAACTTCCACATTGTACTAATTTTGATTTAAAAGCAAGAGAAATGTTTCTTAAATTACATTTATGGATTCTCTTTCATCAATTTATCATGAAATTGTCAGAATCCTTGTTTAGCTCCTCTCCATCAAATTCTCATATTTTTCTACAAGTGCATTATTAATACTTTTGTCTACAGTGTTAAGTCTGTTTAAAATTCCATGGCTTTCATATGCTTTATTCATTCTCTCTGCTGTAAATATTCTTTTCCAACTTGGATTTATATGACAGCCTATTAAACATAAAGTTTTTTCTTTTTTTCATTTTAGAGATGGGATCAAGAGTTCAGTTTCATGGGGGGAAAAAAAAAAACTAAGATATAGGCTTTCCACCTTGTTTTTTTTTTTTTTTTTGGTTTGACAAATTAAAATGGCAACTTCATGTTGCACATGAAAATAAGAATCACTTGAGGTTTTTTTCAGCTTCAATCCAGAGATAATTCAGTATCCTTATTTTTTGGTTCACATTCTTATTAAATGACACTCCTACTGTATACTCAGTGACCTCTTTCTTTTCTTAAATATAGAATTAAACTATAAATGATAGTAAATATTCTTTCAATTTCTGTGGTTGTGGAAGATCCCCAGATAGCATATTTGCAGATTTTGTGGTAGTTGTGGTAGCAGAAAAAGGATTCTGAACTCATAGTTTTCTTTGATGAAATGGTTATATGAAGGAAAAGGCAGTTTTCCAGTTTCAACATCGAAAGCTTAAAATACTGATTTTTTTTCTGTTCATATCCAAGAAAAGTCTTTGTATTATAAGCCAAAATTTTTCATCAAATTAATTGTATTGTTTAAAGTGAAGGTTAAACATGGTCTTCTTTGTGGTATAGAAAGACTATGGAGGGCAAAGGCAGATGTTTTCAAAGTACATGCCATATAGCCTTTTATTGAGTTTATATTGTGGAAATTTATGGTACTGTAAAAACTTATCTAGACATCAGTGGGTAACTGATGGTAAATGAAAAAACTCTGTGGTTCCTTATAAGGCATGTGCATTAAGTACAATGACCTTTGTGCTCTTTCAAATAAAAATAAGATATAATCGTAAAAACAATAATTGAGATACTTTTCTACAGCTTATTTTTTTGAAAAATGATATTGAGTTAATTATCTCTTTATCCTTTGTATTTCATTTTTTTAAATTGCAAAGCACTTATCCTTTTGGAAAATATTTAACAATTGTAAATGTTCTGTCATAAAGTATAGGAACTAGAGCTGAAAATGTTTGAACACAATCAAAATATCCACATCATTATTCTTCGAAACATTGTCAATTTATGTGACATTTAATTTGAAACATATGTAATATATGTAATGAATATATGTAATTTAAAGTCTACAGATTAAAACTTTGTATTCCTTTAGTAGAAAGCATATATGATGAATTTCAAAAATTAGAGTTCTCTTTATCACTTTGTTGTGAAGAAATTTTTAAAGTAAGACCTCATTATATATAAGTACAATTTCAGGTTCACTGTGCAATAGTGCATAATTCTTTTGTTTGTTTGTGATCAACAATATGTTTTTCCGAGGCAAATCACATTGAAAACAAATATTAACTTTGGCAATAGATATGTGAATCAAATAATTTATAAATTAAGATATTCTTTTTGCCTTCCTCGTTAATTTTCATACTAACCAAGCTGGCAAAGACACACAGGAAAACATTCATTTCTAATATTTTTTATTATAATATTTGAAATTGGTCATAGACACAATGTTGCTATGCATTTTACAAATTTTGTACAGGAAAGCAAAAAGTAATTTTACTTAAAACTATGACTTTTTTCTACATACCTTTGAATATTTGATGTTCCCCATACTGATAGATATTTGAGGGGATTTCTATTTTTGTTTTTCTCATCAAACATTTGTCATGAAAGTTAATATGTATCCTGCATACTATAAAGTGTATCTAAATAATTTCAGCATGTCCAGATAAAACAAAAAAGCACAATTATCCAGATATTTTTATACCATAAATGTCTGTTTTCTGGATGATGACTTTATTTTCCATTTAGTCACATGATTGTCATCCACTAAGCATTGTGGGTATTTAAAAACAGGACAAACCATAGATATCTATATTTATATCTACACATATATATGTGTATACATGTAAAGAAAAAGAGTGAGAAAGAAGTGAAGCGAGAGGTAGAAAGAGGAGAGAGAGAAAAAGAGAGAGACAGAGACAGACAGACATGCAAGATTTAACAAAAATCTACTGGTACACATTGGTATTTGCTTCCAGTGTAGGATCTGGAAATCTCATTAGATAGCTGGTGTTGATGCCTTCCAGGCTACAGAGTTGAAATTCTGCTCTTTCTTCATAGAATCTTTTGATTTTGTTCTTTTCTTTGACCACCCACATGTTTTGGAGAATTGTTTTTCAAAAGGACCTAGTGATCCTTTATTCTTTTGATCTTTCATTTTACCTCCTCTAGTCTCTCTCTCTCTCTCTCTTTTTTTTTTTTCCATTTGTGTGATGCTATAGTTTATGAGTATAGAGATGAGAGAATCATGAAAAAGGTGAAGAGAGAGGAAGTCTTGTACCTACTGTGACTCATTGCTCTAGGTTAAGAGGCAAACAACAACACACTAAACCTAGTAAATGCCTTGAAACCTATTTGTTTCCAACAATGTTAATCCTAGAGGACAACTGAGTTGTCTACTTTATACAAAGCCTTACCTGGCACAGCATATTGGCTTCAACATACTCTGTAGGAATCCGTGGACAGTTTCAATGTTTTTTCATTCAGTTTACTTCCTAAATAAAATAAAATCTCAAGTTATTTCTTTTTTTATTCTCAGTGTCACTCACTATAAGAAACAAAATATCAATTACAAAATAGCACTCTTCCACATTTTAACAAAAAGAAAATATATGTCACCATTGTTTAGCAATCGTGAAATCACAGTCTTAACCCTTCAGAAGATAGACATCTTTAAATAATATTGGTTTATGAGATAATCCTTTTGTCTTAGAAAGATTTTGCCAACAATCATTTCATTGTCAGAGTACATGAAATATTTTGCTTAATATGCTACATTATTAAATAAGTGTTTTGATTCATTGCTAATTTTTAAAATGTCCTCCAGTAATGGAATATTTGATTCAATAAAATCATATAAAATATTTTCCATATTCAAGAACATTCACTAGGAGTAGGATTTCTATCCTACTGGATCTTATCCACAAAAAGTTATCTTTTAAAAAGTAATTATTTTTAATAAAGGCTTCATTGTTAAACTCCAAATAGCACATTTACTGTTTGTTAACATGTGCCCAACTTTTATTATGAGTATATCTTTAAGTGTCTATGATGAAAAATCAAAATAAAGTGAGAAACGTTTTATAGTTCTGTTTTATCTTGCTAGTGTTCCAAATGGAACACTGGAAATGATTAAATATAAAAACTCTTCCAATATTCAATTACATATTTGTCATATTTAGAATTCTCCCTTTCCTTAATCAGCATTTCTGATCTAACCTAATTCTATTTATGTTGCTCTCCTTATTCCTGCTGATCATTCTTTTCAAACTACTCATTTTGCCAGCATACTTCTTATTTTCTACCACATCATTTGGAACCTGTTTTTAAATTTAAGCAAGCTTTGATGTACATTTGCTTTTCAAGAAAAATCTCATCTTAACTGCTTTAAGTAAAAACTAGTTATCTTGAATGGTAAAACTCAGATACCTTTTGTTTCTCTGGTTCATTTATTGACAATCAGTCTACTTTCCTTTTCCCATTAGTACTTCCAGATTACTGCCCAACAAAGTGGCTTTGACTATTCATCTGTATCTCTGCCTCTTAATCAATGGCCTCCTTTTCCTTCTCACTTCCTCCAGTTCTTCAGTCTGATTTTTGCCACTGTAAAGTTCTTCTGTGTCTCACTATGCCTTTCTTCACTAAGCCTTATAGAACCTTTCCAGAGTCACATGCTTCTATGATGATCAACAATTTCAGTCATGGCATTGCTTAAAACATAAGGATCAATTTTTTCCTTCACTTACTTTACTAAAATCAGAATCATGGGCATCTCTTCATTGTTTTCTGTGTTAATTATGGGCTACTCTTGGCTTCAGTGCATATTCATAGAGTCAGTCCTCCACAGGTCCTCAGTGTTGACAGTACATTGAATCATAAACAGTGCTTCAAATCACTTTTATCCTCAGTCATTATACCTTGGCTAAAGCAATCAACATATCTTGTTTCCTGTGTTGCAGAAACTGAGATCATCTAATGTGAGTTTTAATATTTCTCTTCTTCTCAGTATTGATCTATTTTTTTATGATGAAGATTAAAACTCTTAATTAATGTGCTGAGGCCCTTAGCCTATTTAATTTGAATTTGGCAGATCTTCTCTCTTTAGCTGTTAGCTCTCTACGTGCCTGCTTAGCTCATCTCTACATCAAAATGCCTTCCCTCAAACACTCTACTTTCTCATGAAGTCATTAAATGATCCTCTTTTCTCTCAGTGTCAAAGGGCACAAGGGAGTAATCTCTACTTGCCTCTTGAATTTTCTTATCCCCACTCAGTTTTCCTTTCATCTCTTGTTGCAACAAACTCAAAAGAACAACTTCCTCCTAATAGTGTGCTTTGGTTTCAGCCATCGAACACTTTGAGCTCAGTTCCTGTGATATTTTACACCTTTTCTTTCCTTTTTAAGGAGTGTTCCTTCTTGATATATTGGGAGTTATTCTTGTAAATCTTTTTCTAGTTCTTTCATTATGCCTTTATTTCATTTGCATCTTTATAGGTTTTCCCCCCTTTCTCTGCCATAAATGTAAGCACTCTCAGAATTCTACTTTTCCTTCTTTTTTTCTCAAGCTCCTTTATGTTGTAATATTTACTCCATTTTGTATATCCATCACGTTTGTGTAGATTTGTTCCAAATACATTTCCAGGTCAACATCTCTCCTAAACTCCAGAAACATATATCAAAGGGATACTTGAATTATCCATGCTGGTGTATTGTGAGCTCTCAGTACTCAACCACAGCAATTCCAATTTAATCATTAATTTCCATGAAGTGGACACTTTGTTTTTATTTTTAAAAGATACTATAAGTTTCTTACACCCCCTTGTGTAAACCTGACCTTCATTAATTTGTCCAGTTATTGATGTTGTGTAGAGGGAAGAAGGGGAAGATATCTGCACTCATCTTGGATGGGGCATGGTGGAGGAGTTTTACCAGTTAGGACAGCTGATACAGAGAAAGAGATAAAACAACAGCAAGAATGACTATGACAATGAAAGCTTCTACTTCTACAAAATAGCAGACTTGTACTTCAAAAATATCATAGTTGTGGAAGACAAGAGGTTGCAGAACTCTTCCAGATTAAAAGAGACTGAAATGACATGGCAACCAAAGGTAATACAAGAGTCTGAGCTGGATCCAGATCAGGGGAAAAGGCTATAAATGACATTACTGGGATATCTGTTAAAACACTGAGTGAAGAAAATATATTAATTAATAGTATCTCATTAAATTCCTTAATTTGATAATTGTATATTGGTAAACGTTAGAGAATGTTGTTCTTAGCTATATAACAACCAAAAGTTCCTAGAGGTTAAAAAAAAAAAAAAAAAAAAGCTACCTACAGCTTTTAAATGTTTCAAGAAAAAGTAAAAGCTTCAACTAAAGTTTTTCCTGTTTCTGGAGGTAGAGAGGATGTGATTGCTGAGAGAGCCCTGAGGGCCAGCTCCCAAAATGAAGGACTTAGTATCTAACACTTAAGTGTTATCTTTGTAATGATCCTGGACACGCTCTGAAGATTGTGATAAAGAAGAGAATGCTGGAAGCTTTAGTAAAGTGTTGGGAAAGGTCAGAGAGATAGAAGCCCAAACCTTCCCTGGGAGGAACCAGAGTAGATTCATATCATACTATCAGCAGAATATTCTCCTTCAATGCTGCTGAAGCCCAAAAGAAAGCAACTCTGAAGCAGCAGCAGAAAGATAAGTAAACGATTGTGCAGAGATGAGTGGTCCTATTGCAAATGACAGCAGCACTGGAATTGCTCACTGGCAAACATTTGAACTATCTTGAATGACAGTTGCTTAAAGGTTGCATCTGTCTGACTTAAGCACAGATTAACCCAGAAAACTTCTTGAAAGGCTTATAAAGTTAAAATTTCTTCCTCTTAATCATGGATAGATATGAATAACTACCCAGCATGCAATTTAATTTCAGGGAAATCATGTTAAAAATCTTGAAATAGTTTAAAAAAATTAAACTTATTAGGAATTTGTACTTAACATATACATACAACTCTGTTTTTGTTTAGTCATTAAATGTGTCTGACTCTTTAGTGATCCCATGGACTGTAGCCCAACAGGCTACTGTCCATAGGATTTCCAAGGCAAGAATACTGGAGTGGGTTGCCATTTCCTTCTCCAGGGGATCTTCCCGACCCAGGGGTTGAGCCTGTATCTCCTGCCTTAGCAGGTGGATTCCTTACTACCAAGCCACCTGGGAAGCCCACATACAACTATGTATTGATGTAAATATAATCAACAAAGACCTACTGTATATCACAAGGAACTCTACTCAGTATTTTGTAATAACCTATAAGGGAAAATAATCTGATAATATAAATATATGTATATATTTACACACATATATACACTTATATTCATGTTTTATATATTTAAAACTGCATCACTGTGCTGTATGCCTGAAACTAACATAACAATGTAAATCAATTATACTTCAATTTAAAATTAATAAAAGATAAAAATCATTTTGACAGTTCTAAGAAATAATGTGGTAGACAGCATTTTTACTTTACTTTTTCTACTAGAATTTGTAGCTTGGCAAAACAAGGTCTGAAAAATAAGGGATGGAGGAGGGTCCCTTTGCATTACTACTGTCCAGTTCTCTGTCATTTGTTGTTGTTCAGTCGCTAAGTCATGTCAAACTCTGCCACCCCATGGACTGCAGCACGCCAGGCTTCACTGTCCTTCACTGTCTCCTGGAGTTTGCTCAGACTCAAGTCCATTGAGTCAGTGTAGCCATCTCACCATCTCATCCTCTGTCACCTCCTTCTCCTCCTGCCCTCAATCTTCCCTGGCATCAGGGACTTTTCCAGTGAGTCGACTCATTGCATCAGGTGGCCAAGTATTGGAACTTTAGCATCAATCCTTCCAATGAATTTTCAGGGTTGATTTCCTTTAGGATTGATTGGTTTGATCTCCTTGCTGTCCAAGGGACTCTCAAGAATCTTCTCCAGCACCACAATTTGAAAGCACCTGATAGCTCATGTGGTAAAGAATTGGCTTGCAATCTGGGAGACCTAGGTTTGATCCTTGGGTTGGGAAGATCCCCTGGAGAAGGGAAAGGCTACCCACTCCAGTATTCTGGCCTGGAGAATTCCATGGACTGTATAGTCCATGGAGTCACAAAGAGTTGGACATGACTGAATGACTTTCACTTCACTTCTTCTTTCTTCAGCCTCAGCCTTCTTTATGGTCCAATGCTCACATTTGTATGTGACAACTGGAAAAATTTTAGGTTTAATTAAATGTATCTGTGTCAGCAAAGTGGTGTCTCTGCTTTTTAATACACTGTCTAGGCTTGTCATAGCTTTTATTTCAAGGAGCAAGCATCTTTTAATTTCATGACTGCAGTCACCGAAGTAATTTTGGAGCAAATGAAAAGAAAATCCATCACTGTTTCTACTTTCTCTCCATCTATTTACCATGAAGTGATGGGGCCAGATGCCATGATCTTCGTTTCCTGAATGCTGAGTTTTAAGCCAGCTTACTCACTCTCCTCTTTCATCCTCATCAAGAGGTTCTATAGTTCTTCTTTGCTTTCTACCATTAGAATAGTATCATCTGCATATCTGAGGTTGTTGATATTTCTCCCAGCTATTTTGATTCCATTCACCCAGCCTGGCATTTCATATGATGTACTCTGCATATAAATAAATTATCAGGGTGACAATATAAAGCTTTGACATACTCCTTTCCTAATTTTGAACCAATCCATTGTTTTAAGTCTGGTACTATGGCTTCTTGACCTGTGTACAGGTTTCTTAGGAGACAGGTGAGGTGGTCTGGTATTCTTATCTCTTTAAGAATTTTCCACAATTTGTTATGATCCACACAGTCAAAGGCTTTAATAGTCAAAGAGGTAGAAGTACATGTTTTTCTTGAATTCTCTTGCTTTTTCTATGATCCAACGAATGTTGGCAACTTAATCTCTGGTTCTTCTGCCTTTTCAATATCCAGCTTGTACACCTGAAAGTTCACATATTGTTGAAGCCTTGCTTGAAGAATTTTGAGTAGTATCTTGCTAGTGTGTAAATGAGCACAATTGTATGGTAGTTTGAACATTCTTTGGCATTGCCTTTCTTTGGGATTGAAATGAAAACTGACCTTTTCCAGTCCCGTGGCCTTTGATAAGTTTTCCAAATGTGCTGGTGTATTAGCAGCAGCATCTTTTAGGATTTGAAATAGCTCAGCTGGAATTCCATCCTCTTCACTAGCTTTGTTCATAGTAATGCTTCCTAAGGACCACTTGACTTCACACTTCAGGATGTCTGGCTCTAGGTGACTGATCATACCAACATGATTATATGGATCATTAAGACATTTTTTGTATATTTCTTCTGCGTATTCTTGCCATCTCTTCTTAATCTTTTCTGCTCCTGTAAGGTCCTTGCCTTTTCTGTCCTTCATTGTGCCCATCTTTGCATGGGATATTGCCTTAGGAACTCCAGTGTTCTTAAAGAGAGCTTTAGTCTTTCTCATTCTATTGTTTTCCTCTGTTTATTTGCACTGTTCACTTAAAAAAGCTTTCCTTACCTCTCCTTTTTATACTTTGGAACTCTGCATTCAGTTGGGTATATCTTTTCCTTTCTCTCCCTTGCTTTGCTTTTCTTCTCTTCTCAGCGATTTGTAAGGCCTCCTCAGACAATCACTTCTCCTTATTGCATTTCCTTTTCTTTCAGACAGTTTTGGTCACCACCTCCAGGAGGTTTGAATGTTGCAAATCTTCATCAATAGTTCTTCAGGCACTGTCTACCAGATATAATCTCTTGAACCTACTCATCACCCCCATTGTATAATCATAAGGAATTTCATTTATAACTTAATGGTCTGAGGAGCAGGCTAAATTCAGAATTAAATTGAAGAAAGTGGGGAAAACCGCTAGACCATTCAGGTACGACCTAAATCAAATCCCTTATGATTATACAATGGAAGTGAGAAATAGATTTAAGGGATTATATCTGATAGACAGAGTGCCTGATGAACTATGAATGGAGGTCCATGACACTGTACAGGAGACAGGGATCAAGACTATCCCCAAGAAAAAGAAATGCAAAAAAGCAAAATGGGTGTCTGAGGAGGCCTTACCAATAGCTGAGAAAATAAGAGAAGTGAAAAGCAAAGAAGAAAAGGAAAGCTATACCCATTTGATAAGAGTTCCAAAGAATAGCAAGGAGAGATACGAAAGCCTTCCTCAGCAATCAATGCAAAGAAATAGAGGAAAACAATAGAATAGGAAAACTAGAGAGCTCTTCAAAAAAATTAGAGATACCAAGGGAACATTTCATGCAAAGATGGGTTTGATAAAAGACAGAAATGCTCCAATAAATGGACCTAACAGAGGCAGAAGATATTAAGAAAAGGTAGCAAGAATACACAGAAGAACTATACAAAAAAGATCTTCATGACCCAGATAATCACGATGGTGTGATCACTCACCTAGAGCCAGACATCCTGGAATGTGAAGTCAAATGGGCCTTAGGAAGTATCACTACGAACAAAGCTAGTGGAGGTGATGGAATTCCAGTTGAGCTATTTCAAGTCATAAAAGATCATGCTGTTAAAGCGCTGCACTCAATATGTCAGCAAATTTGGAAAACTCAGCAGTGGCCACAAGAGTGGAAAAGGTCAGTTTTCATTCCAATCCCAAAGAAAGGCAATGCCAAAGAATGCTCAAACTACCGCATATTTGCATTCATCTCACATGCTAGTAAAGTAATGCTCAAAGTTCTCCAAGCCAGGCTTCAGCAATACATAAACTGTGAACTTCCAGATGTTCAAGCTGGTATTAGAAAAGGCAGAGGAACCAGAGATCAAATTGCCAACTATCGCTGATCCTCAAAAAAGCAAGAGAGTTCCAGAAAAATATCTATTTCTGCTTTATTGATTATGTCAAAACCTTTGACTGTGGATGACAAGAAAATATGGAAAATTCTTCAAGAGATGGGAATAACAGACCACCTGACTTGCCTCCTGAGAAATGTGCATGTAGGCCAAGAAACAACAGTTAGAACTAGACATGGAACTGCAAACTGGTTCCAAATCAGGAAGGATTATATCAAGGCTGTATATTGTCACCCTGCTTATTTAAATTATATGCAAGTACATCATGAGAAGTGCTAGGCTGGATGAAGCACAAGCTGGAATCAAGATTGCCAGAAGAAATGTCAATAACTTCAGGTACGCAGATGACACCACCCTTATGGCAGAAAGTGAAGAACGAAAAAGCATCTTGATGAAAGTGAAAGAGGAGAGTGAAAAATGTTGGCTTAAAGCTCAACATTCAGAAAACGAAGATCATGGCATCCAGCCCCATCACTTTATGGGAGATAGATGGGGAAACAGTGGAAACAGTGGCTGACTTTTTTGGGGGGAGTTCCAAAATCACTGCAGATAGTGATTGCAGCCATGAAATTAAAAGACACTCCTTGGAAGGAAAGTTATGACCAACCTAGATACCATATTAAAAAGCAGAGACATTACTTTGTCAACAAGTTCCGTCTAGTCAAGGCTATGGTTTTTCCATTAGTCATGTATGGATGTGAGATTTGGACTATAAAGAAAGCTGAGTGCCAAAGAATTGATGCTTTTGAACTGTGGTGTTGGAGAAGACTCTTGAGAGTCCCTTGGATTGCAAGGAGATCCAACCAGTCCATCCTAAAGGAAAATAGTCCTGAATATTCATTGGAAGGACTGATGTTGAATATGAAACTCCAATATTTTGGCCACCTGATGCGAAAAGCTGACTCATTTGAAAAGACCCTGATGTTGGGAAAGACTGAAGGCAGGAGGAAATGGGGACAACAGAGGATTAGATGGTTGGATGGTATCACTGACTCAATGAACATGAGTTTGGGTAAACTCCAGGAGTTGGAGATGGACAGGGAGGCCTGGCATGTGGCAGTTCATGGGGTTGCAGGGAGTCGGACATGACTGAGTGACTTAATTGAACTGAACTTAATGGTCTAGTGGTTTCCCCTACTTTCTTGTGTTTAAGCCTGAATTTTGCAGTAAGGTGCTCATGATCTGAGCAACAGTCATCTCTAGGTCTTGTTTAGCTGACAGTACAGAGCTTCTCCATCTTTGACTACAAAGAATATACTCAATCTTTGTCATAGATCTGATCTAGCAGAGATCAGATCTTTTCAAGCAACCCTCGGGACCTCAGATAAACACTGATGCCTAAGGAATTTCTCAGAAAAGCAAGAGAGTTCCAGAAAAGCATCTATTTCTGTTTTATTGACTATGCCAAAGCCTTTCCTGACCTGCCTCTTGAGAAATCTGTATGCATGTCAGGAAGCAACAGTTAGAACTGGACATGGAACAACAGACGGGTTCCAAATAGGAAAAAGAGTAAGTCAAGGCTGTATATTGTCACCCTGCTTATTTAACTTCTATGCAGAGTACATCATGAGAAACGTTGGACTGGAAGAAACACAAGCTGGAATCGAGATTTACGGGAAAAATATCAATAAGCTCAGATATGCAGATGACACCACGCTTATGGCAGAAAGTGAAGAGGAACTAAAAAGCCTCTTGATGAAAGTGAAAGAGGAGAGTGAAAAAGTTGGCTTAAAGCTCAACATTCAGAAAATGAAGATCATGGCATCCGGTCACATCACTTCATGGGAAATAGATGAGGAAACAGTGGAAGCAGTGTCAGACTTTATTTTTGGGGCTCCAAAATCACTGCAGATGGTGACTGCAGCCATGAAATTAAAAGAAGCTTACTCCTTGGAAGGAAAGTTATGACCAACCTAGATAGCATATTCAAAAGCAGAGACATTACTTCGCCGACTAAGGTCCATTTGGTCAAGGCTATGGTTTTTCCTGTGGTCATGTATGGATGTGAGAGTTGGACTGTGAAGAAGGCTGAGCACCGAAGAACTGATGCTTTTGAACTGTGGTGTTGGAGAAGACTCTTGAGAGTCCCTTGGACTGCAAGGAGCTCCAACCAGTCCATTCTGAAGGAGATCAGCCCTGGGATTTCTTTGGAAGGAATGATGCTAAAGATGAAACCCCAGTACTTTGGCCACCTCATGCGAAGAGTTGACTCACTGGAAAAGAGTCTGATGCTGGGAGGGATTGGGGGCAGGAGGAGGAGGGGACGACAGAGGATGAGATGGCTGGATGGCATCACTGACTTGATGGACGTGAGTCTTAGTGAACTCCGGGAGTTGCTAATGGACAGGGAGGCCTGGCGTGCTGCAATTCATGGGGTCGCAAAGAGTCAGACACGACTGAGTGACTGAACTGAACTGAACTAGGGAGTGAGCTGAGCTGATATGCACTAGCACATGTGTGTATGTCATTAACTGAAGCATGATCCTTAGACAGACTGGTGGTAGCCTTTCAAACATAATAAGGCAGAAGGAAGTAATAGTGGCAGTAAATGGTTATTTTCCCTTCTCTAGCAAGATCCTCTGGGATTATCACAATTATCTTACTATTGGGATAACTATGTCCCTACAGTTTACATATAATGTTTATATATAAACATTATATACATATATAAAATGTTACTTCTCTTCCAAATTTGCTGTTTTTTTTTTTTTTTAGTTCTTTGAGATGTATGAAAATCATTCTTGCTAGTAGAATTTGAGTGTCCTACTAAAAGTGTCAGAATTAAGGTATTTTATAAACCAAAAACTGAGTGCCTCTGTCTTATTCATCACTTAAAATTCATTTTTTTCCTGAAAATAAATCTGAGTAACTAATGAGTAGAGAGTATTTTTAAAAGATGGCTAAGTCTGATAATTTTACCATATACCTATAATATCTTAGTTTTATGGCTATTTCTCAGAGAAGGAAGGTAATATTTAGAAGAGGGTATATATTCAAAGCTACCATACGTGCAAGGAGTAGTGGCTGCACTGGTGCCGGAGGGCTTCGAGGAGTTGTTCCACGTTCAAGGTCGGGAGAGGCAGCGGTGAGGAGATATCCCTTGTCCAAGGTAAGGGGCAGTGGCTGCGCTTTGCTGGAGCAGCTGTGAAGCAATACCTCACATCCAAGTTAAGAGAAACCCGAGTAAGATGGTAGGTATTGCAAGAGGGCAGTCATACTGAAACCATGATCACAGAAACTAGTCAATCTAATCACACTAGGACCACAGCCTTGTCTAACTCAATGAAACCAAGCCATGCCCTGTGGGGCCACCCAAGATGGGCAGGCATGGTGGAGAGGTCTGACAGAATGTGGTCCACTGGAGAAGGGAATGGCAAACCACTTCAGTATTCTTGCCTTGAGAACCCCATGAACAGTATGAAAAGGATAGGATACCAAAAGAGGAACTCCCGAGGGCAGTAGGTGCCCAATATGCTAGCGGAGATCAGTGGAGAAATAACTCCAGAAAGAATGAAGGGATGGAGCCAAAGCAAAAACAATACCCAGTTGTGGATGTGACTGGTGATAGAAGCAAGGTGCGATGCTGTAAAGAGCAATATTGCATAGGGCCCTGGAACGTCAGGCCCATGAATCAAGGCAAATTGGAGGTAGTCAAACAGGAGATGGCAAGAGTGAACGTCAACATTCTAGGAATCAGCAAACTAAAATGGACCAGAATGGGTGAATTTAACTCAGATGACCATTATATCTACTACTGCAGGCGGGAATCCTTAGAAGAAATGGAGTAGCCATCATGGTCAACAAAAGAGTCCAAAATGCAGTACTTGGATGCAACCTCAAAAATGACAGAATGATCTCTGTTCGTTTCCAAGGCAAACCATTCAATAACACAGTAATCCCAAGTCTATGCCCCAACCAGTAACACTGAAGAAGCTGAAGCTGAATGGTTCTATGAACACCTACAAGACCTTTTAGAACTAACACCCAAAAAAGATGTCCTTTTCATTATAGGGGACTGGAATGCAAAAGTAGGAAGTCAAGAAACACCTGGAGTAACAGGCAAATTTGGCCCTGGAATGCGGAATGAAGCAGGGCAAAGACTAATAGAGTTTTGCCAAGAAAATGCACTGGTCATAGCAAACACCCTCTTCCAACAACACAAGAGAAGACTCTACACATTGACATCACCAGATGGTCAGCACCAAAAGCAGAATGATTATAGTCTTTGCAGCCAAACATGGAGAAGCTCTATACAGTCAACAAAAACAAGACCAGGAGCTGACTGTGGCTGAGATCATGAACTCCTTATTGCCAAATTCAGACTCAAATTGAAGAAAGTAGGGAAAACCACTAGACCATTCAGGTATGACCTAAATCAAATCCCTTATGATTATACAGTGGAAGTGAGAAATAGATTTAAGGGTCTAGATTTGATAGATAGAGTGCCTGATGAACTATGGAATGAGGTTCGTGACATTGTAGAGGAGACAGGGATCAAGACCATCCCCATGGAAAAGAAATGCAAAAAAGCAAAATGGCTGTCTGAGGAAGCCTTACAAATAGCTGTGAAAAGAAGAGAGGTGAAAAGCAAAGGAGAAAAGGAATGATATAAGCATTGAATGCAGAGTTCCAAAGAATAGCAAGAAGAGATAAGAAAGCCTTCTTCAGCGATCAGTGCAAAGTAATAGAGGAAAGCAACAAAATGGGAAAAACTAGAGATCTTTTCAAGAAAATTAGAGACACCAAGGGAACATTTCATGCAAAGATGGGCTCGATAAAGGACAGAAATGGTATGGACCTAACAGAAGCAGAAGATATTAAGAAGAGGTGGCAAGAAGACACAGAAGAACTATACAAAAAAAAGATCTTCAAGACCAAGATAATCATGATGGTGTGATCCCTCACCTAGAGCCAGATATCCTGGAATGTGAGTCAAGTGGGTCTTAGAAAGCATCACTACAAACAAAGCTATTGGAGGTGATGTAATTCCAGTTGAGTTATTTCAAATCCTGAAAGATGATGCTGTGAAAGTGCTGCACTCAATATGCCAGCAAATTTGGAAAACTCAGCAGGGGCCACAAGACTGGAAAAGGTCAGTTTTTATTCCAATCCCAAAGAAAGGCAATGCCAAAGAATGCTCACTACTGCACAATTGCACTCATCTCACACCCTAGTAAAGTAATGCTCAAAATTCTCCAAGCCAGGCTTCAGCAATACATCAACCATGAACTTCCAGATGTTCAAGCTGGTTTTAGAAAAGGCAGAGGAACCAGAGATCAAGTTGTCAACATCTACTGGATCATGGAAAAAGAAAGAGAGTTCCAGAAAAACATCTATTTCTGCTTTATTGACTATGCCAAAGCCTTTGACTGTGTGGATCACAAGAAACTGTGGAAAATTCTGAAAGAGATGGGAATACCAGGCCACATGACCTGCCTCTTGAGAAACCTGTATGCACATCAGGAAGCAACAGTTAGAACTGGACATGGAACAACAGACTGGTTCCAAATAGGAAAAGGAGTATGTCAAGGCTGTATATTGTCACCCTGCTTATTTAACTTCTATGCAGAGTACATCATGAGAAACGCTGGGCTGAAAGAAGTACAAGCCAGGAGAAATATCAATCACCTCAGATATGCAGATGACACCACCCTTATGGCAGAAAGTGAAGAGGAACGAAAGAGCCTCTTGATGAAAGTGAAAGAGGAGAGTGAAAAAGTTGGCTTAAATCTCAACATTCAGAAAATGAAGATCATGGCATCTGGCCCTATCACTTCATGGGAAAAAGATGAGGAAACAGCGGAAACAGTGTCAGACTTTATTTTTGGGGCTCCAAAATCACTGCAGATGGTGACTGAAGCCATGCAATTAAAAGATGCTTACTCCTTGGAAGGAAAGTTATGACCAACCTAGGTAGCATATTCAAAAGCAGAGACATTACTTTGTCAAGAAGTTCCGTCTAGTCAAGGCTATGGTTTTTCCTGTGGTCATGTATGGATGTGAGAGTTGAACTGTGATGAAAGCTGAGCACTGAAGAATTGATGCTTTTGAACTGTGGTGTTGGAGAAGACTCTTGAGAGTCCCTTGGACTGCAAGGAGCTCCAACCAGTCCATTCTGAAGGAGATCAGCCCTCGGATTTCTTTGGATGGAATGATGCTAAAGCTGAAACCCCAGTACTCTGGCCACCTCATGCAAAGAGTTGACTCATTGGAAAAGAGTCTGATGCTGGGAGGTATTGGAGGCAGGAGGAGAAGGGGACGACAGAGGATGAGATGGCTGGATGGCATCACGGACTCGATGGACATGAATCTGAGTGAACTCTGGGAGTTGGTGATGGACAGGGAGGCCTGGTGTGCTGCGATTCATGGGGTCGCAAAGAGTTGGACATGACTGAGCGACTGAACTGAACTGATATATTCAAAGACTGGAGTTTCTTTTTTTTTCCCCTCATGCAAGCCACCCTAGCAGGTATCAGCTGAGGATGAGGAGGCAATTCAAAGACTTAAATCCATGATTTGATTGAATGAGAAAATACTTAATATTGATAGGGAATTTTTCAGAAGAAAGAGAGTCCATGAATATGAAGTACAAGAAGAGGAATTATCCCAGAATAATGAGAGACAACTGATAGTGTTCTTGAAGATGGAAATGATGACTATGTAGGCACAGTTCTATGTGAGACATTTGTTTTCTCTGTGAGTAGCAGAGAGTGCTGTCAGTGAAGTCAGTATAAGCAGCAGCAGAGAGTGGGGTGTCATGGGGAGTGGAAGAGGTGACTGTTCAATGTCTCCTTATTAAAAACAGATTATGAGTTTCTTTTGTACAACTAAGAGGTTGTAAGATTACCCCACCCCTTTAGATTTTATGTCACTCCTCAATATTTATCGCAGATTCCCATACATGTCTTCAAACACCCCACTTTTTTTTGCATGCTCACATTGACATCTCTAATCAAGTTTTACTTGTCAAATTCAAACTATTGAGACCAGATTCATTCAGAACTTTTCAGAAGCTATTTCTTGCTGACACTGTCTATAATCTGATAACTCCTTTTTCCAGTATCATCAGCTCTACAGGAACACTTTGCATTTGTTGGTTTAATGATTTAAATATTTTAGGTTTTAATGCTTTTTTTTGAGCCTTACAAAAGAAATGTGGTGTCACTAGTGTTAAAGACAGTAATTCTAATTAAATTAATGCAATGAGATAAAGTGTACATAATTAGGTATTTTAAAAAGAGTGAACCTTTTGACTGTCAATTGCAGTCTAATTTGACTTGAGCATGTCAGCTTATCAGTTTTGAGGAAATTACCCCCAATACAGAACAAGCACAAATACTAGAGGTATATAATAAAAAACTGTGTCTGAAGAAAGAAGTAGGAATAATGGATTTTTATTTTGAGACAATCTTATATTAACAAGCAGTTGCAGAAAATAGTACAGAGAAATCCACTGTGTTCTTCATCCAGTTTCCCATAGTGCTGACATTTTGCAATACTCTAAAATGAAGAAATGACAATGGTTTAATACACTGAAAATATTCAAATTTCAACAGTTTTAGTCGATTTTATGATCCTTTTTCTTCCAAATGAAACATGTCTTTAGAAAGTTTTGAATATTTGACTCGTGTCTCTTTTCAAGAAAGCATTATGTATGAAAGAGTATGAAATGGTTGTATCTCGTATTTATTCTAACATCCTCCTACTGAAGACCTTGACATTCCTAAATTTCTTATTTTGTAAATCATATCTAAGCAATCTATTGGCAATAATAATCAGCAACATTAATATTCTGTGTAGGTATTACTTTCAAGAAAATATACTAATATATTAATTATGGGAATATGATAAGCTTAGAGTGTATATCTTATTTATTTATCAAATGTAATTCTTAATGTATATTTTATCCATATCTTATGATAATTTTATACTTATATCTTTATGTTTTTAAAGCCTTGTGTGACTAATAATATAAATTAAGTTGGAATAGTCCAGGCAACTGTTTGGCAGTATGAAATCAGAAGTAAGAAATGGTGGAAGGTGGAGGGGTAGATTTCGGGTGACTTTGAAACCTAAATTATTCTTTTTCCAGGTGAGAGCCTGAGTAATCTATCTGCTGCTGCTGCTAAGTCAGTTCAGTCATGTCCGACTCTGTGCAACCCTGTAGACGGCAGCCCATGAGGCTCCCCCGTCCCTGGGATTCTCCAGGCAAGAATACTGGAGTGGGTTGCCATTTACTTTTACAATGCATGAAAGTGAGAAGTGAAAGTGAAGACACTCAGTCATGTCTGACTCTTTGCGACCTCATGGACTGCAGCCTACCAGGCTCTTCCATCCATGGGATTTTCCAGGCAGGAGTACTGGAGTGGGTTGCCATTACCTTCTCTAAGTGATCTATACTATCTCTTAAATTACTGAAGTGAAGCGCTGAGAGGCGACCCTTCCTTTTCAGGGAATGTAGCAATAATTTACAATTTATAGAATGTGCTGAGAATACTTATATGGCAAATGGAGACAGTGAACCCAGAGTGTCAACTGTGGAAAAATATAAAACCCTGACAGAAAAGTGTTATGAGTCAAAAGCACAATATTGGAATATGGGATGTGTTAAAAAGAGTGTATCACTGACCAATGTAGAGCCAAAATGGGCTTCCTAGGTCACACAGTGGTAAAGAGTCCACCTGCCAATGCAGGAGAATCAAGAGATGTGGTTCAATCCCTGGGTCAGGAAGATCCCCTGGAGTAGGAATAGGAAATAGCAAGCCACTCCAGTAATCCTGCCTGGAAAATTCCATGGACACAGGAGCCTGGCAGGCTACAGTCCATGGGGTCAAAGAAGAGTCAGACTCAACTGAGCAACTGAGCACACACACATGCACAGAACCAGTGTAAAAAGAAAAAGCATATCTGCTGAGACAGAATAGAGATTCAGTGCCTGAATTATAACATACAAAAAAAAAAAAAATCCTGTAAAGAATAGTGCTCTGAACAAGGACTAGGGGAAATTTAAATGCAACTTTCCAAGCATAGCATTATATTGTCCACACAGATATCTGTATACCTATTTTCAAGAAACAGCGTTAAAAAAGAAAATATCCTAAAAGCTTTAATACTTATAATGCTTGGTTTTCTCCAATAAAATCTTTTCTCAATAGTTGTAGAATACCAATAACTTCATTACTTGTATTTACTTCACATTAAATCAAATTGATATTACTGTAACTTCCCATCTTTAATACACAGATGAAACTTAAACACTTGTCTTACTTGGGACACAGTTTAGCTTTAAATGAATTAGAACTTAAAAAGATGGGCTGATTAAATAAGTGAGTAATCATCTTTCTTTCATATAATTTTTATGAGATAAATGAGTACAACAAATATACTCTTTTAAAAGCTATAAATCATTTCTCATTATATCTTCTCTTAGAAAGATTTCTTTACTAAAGTTATAATTAAAGTATTTTCCACAGAATAAGAAAACATGTATATACTGTCTAGACTTGTTAACTTGCCTTTGGCTATGTCGTAATTTAAAATGACCAGATGAAATTAGAAGAATAAAAGATAAACTAGTAAATCTGCTGGAAACTAGGGTTTGGTAATGTAATAGAAAAATGACATAAAAATTAAGAATATATGGATAAAAATATATGGATTAAAAAACCAGGAAAATTGGAGTGCTGCTGCTGCTGCTAAGTCACTTCAGTTGTGTCTGACTCTGTGCAACCCAGTAGATGGCAGCCCACCAGGCTCCCCCGTCCCTGGGATTCTCCAGGCAAGAACACTGGAGTGGGTTGCCATTTCCTTCTCCAATGCATGAAAGTGAAGAGTGAAAGTGAAGTCGCTCAGTCATGTCTGACTCTTAGTGACCCTATGGACTGCAGTGCACCAGGCTCCTCTGTCCATGGGATTTTCCAGGCAAAAATACTGGAGCGGGGTGCCATTACCTTCTCCGAAAATTGGAGTGAATGTTAATAAATACATCTATTATTTGTCTCCGTAACAATATGCACGATTCAGTGTCAACTTAAGCTATATCATAGATACCTTTAATTTTGCTATGCCATTTTGATTTTGGTTATCAAAAGTTTATGTAGGCGCCTTCTTCACTTTTACAATTTGCGGTATCCGCTTGGGGAAAGCTTTGTCAATAGCATATTTTTAAACACCACAAAGGTAAGATCATTCATGGAAGACTGAATTACACTTCTTTCAGATGAGATATCATGTTCAACAAGTGAGAGCAGGAGTGCATTTGGAAATATTTCACAAAGCAGAGCTGCTCATAACTTTACAAAGAGAGGCCTCCAGGCACTTCATCCTCCTTCAGTTTTTCTCTCAGAAGAATGTGAACCATTTTCTTCAAATGATTATATAAACGTACCATTAGAATAAGTACTCTCTCAATGGTGAAAAATAAGTGGCACACAAATACATGAGCATATGTTAAATCTTATTAGTGTCTAGGGAAATAGAAATTAAAACTATGAAGAGGTATATCTTAGTACATACATTGTGCCAGTTGGTGTAATTTAAAGTCTGAAAATACCAAGTGCTGGTAAAGATATGTAATAACAAGAATGTTTATAAGATGAAGATGGCAAATATGTTGTTACAAGCACTATGGAAAACAGATAATGCCTAGTAAGTCTGGAGATAAACTTTCCCTATGGCCTGAAATTCTACTCCTAGGTATGTGACCAAAAACCTGGGTCTGGCTACTTGCCCCTTAAGAGCCAATAAAGAGGCCATGTTGGTCAAAAGGAAGATTTGCTTTTTTGCAGATGATGGCAACTGGGGGACAAGGGTCAGACATCCATCCAAAGACTGACATCCCCCTCCCACCACTAACAATAAGTGGGCAAGAGCTTTCATAGATGGAGTTACAGGGCTACATACAGAAACAGCACAGTCAGCTCTGACAGTTTCTTTCAAATTGGTCATTTGTGGTATGACCAGTGTCATCTTGTTTTTTTTAGATACAATTAATCTTCAGTTTCAGGGTCAGTTTGTCAGTTTGTTTCCATTTCTCCGAGGCCAGTTCTCAGAATTGTGGGATTTTATGTTGTGGATACAATCTGGTCATCATGTAGTTAATGTCTTCTACCTGCTGGAGGTTTCAGTATCTGTAGGACAGCTCACAGATTATAGCTCAGAATATTATCTATAGTCCTTGAGAAGGAACTTAAAGGTCCTTGACTGTGTTTAATGACTGCATTATTATTATTTGACCTCCTTTACTGCTTTCCTTTGTTTCTGCATTTTCTCACTTCTCTAACTAAACCTATTCTTTGGCTAAAGTTTTTCCACAGGCAAAAAGCAGGCAGGGGACATGCAGTGGCAAAAGTGAGGTGGTTGAGGGGGGAAGGGGGCCAGTGCAAGGACTATAGAGTAGAGGACATAGAATGGAGAAAATAAAGTGAATGGGATAAAGGTAACATTCAAGTTAACATTATTATTAACATTATTATTCTTAATAATAATTAAGAATGTTTAAGATTGAGTGAAAGATATGTGTTTTCAGATTTTGAAAACATGCAGAGAATGAAAAAGATAAATAAAAAGAAAACAATTATGTCTAGACATTGCCTGGTGAAATGTTGAAAATCAAAGACAAAAGGAAGATCTTTAATAACCATCAGATCATAATGGATGTCTAAAAAGAAAACAGAATAAATTTGAGATTAAATTTCTTAATAGACATGATAGAAGACAAACTAACAAACACATTTAGACAGTTAAGAGGAATTCATAGAGTAGAATAGTACTCCAACTATGATTCCATTATAAAATTAGAGTGAAATCAATTTTCAGGTAAAAAATACTGGTTTTACCACTAACAGATTCTCATGGAAAATTGTTGAATAAAATTAATTTCAGAAGAAAATAAATAAATGTGAGAAACTATGGTGAACTAAGAAACTGACAAAAAGACACTGAATAACTGAGTAGGATCAAACTATAACAATTTTACAATAATGGCAAAATATAATTGAATTAAAACAATAGGTATGTGAGATAACAAGAACAATTTGATTTAAGACTTTCTACTAGATAGCATATTCAAAAGCAGAGACATTACTTTGCCGACTAAGGTCCATCTAGTCAAGGCTAAGATTTTCCCAGTGGTCATGTATGGATGTGAGAGTTGGACTGTGAAGAAGGCTGAGTGCGGAAGAATTGATGCTTTTGAAGTGTGGTGTTGGAGAAGACTCTTGAGAGTCCCTTGGACTGCAAGGAGATCCAACCAGTCCATTCTGAAGGAGATCAGCCCTGGGATTTCTTTGGAAGGAATGATGCTAAAGCTGAAACTCCAGTACTTTGGCCACCTCATGCAAAGAGTTGACTCAATGGAAAAGACTCTGATGCTGGGAGGGACTGGGGGCAGGAGGAGGAGGGGACGACCAAGGATGAGATGGCTGGATGGCATCACTGACTCGATGGACGTGAGTCTGAGTGAACTCCGGGAGTTGGTGATAGTCAGGGAGGCCTGGTGTGCTGCGATTCATGTGGTCACAAAGAGTCAGACATGACTGAGCAACTGAACTGAACTGAACTGAAAAGAAGAAAGAAGTCAAAAATCAGTCTCGATTGAGGGATGTTGTAAATATATGAACTTAAGATGAAGATGAACAGAGAAAAATCAGATTGAAGCCTAATCAGGAGTTTTGTTTTGGGTAATTTAACTTTGGGTTTCTCATAACGTATCCCACTCAAAGCATCAAAGGGACAGTTAGTTATATAAATTTGGCTCTCTCTAGTGATGTCTTCAGCAAAGAAGTAAAATTGTAAGCTACCTTCATGTAGTCATTATTTAAAACTATGGGAATAGAATCACCTCCCAGGTAGAGAATGTAAATAAACATGAGAGGAGGTCAAGACTGTATTTTGAGGAATTCCAGCATGTTCCTAATACTTTGAGAAAAAAAGACTGAGCCAGCAAATGAACATCTTGGGAAGTTGGAGGCAAATTCAAAGAGTGCAATATGAGAGAGAAGAGAATTTCAAGAAGGAGCAAAAGGTCAAACTGTTTTATACATATATTCCCAATAGTCAAGTATGATGATAATCAGATAATGTTCTTTGAATCTGGCAATGTGAGATAGAGGTGACTGGAGACTGTGACCCCAGTGGAGGTATAGAGACAGAAGGCAGGCTGGATTGTGTTAAAGAATAGAGAAGTTGTAGAAATGTGTTAAAGAATGAATGAGACATTGCTAAATGGAGTCAAGATGTGCAAACAATGTTTTTTAAGTGTAGTCATCATGCTGTACATTATATCCCCTTGACTTATTTATTTTATATCAGGAAATTGGAACATTTAGAACCCAATTTTTAAATTTTCTGAGAAAGAGAGCAGAAAAATTAACCAATATCTATATGATGATCCAGGTGGAAAGGAAGGCTTATAGTGTGTAGTAGAGCTGGTAGAGTATGCTGATGAGAGTATGTCATTAGAAAGATGAATTTGAAGATTCTGGGAAATGTTTGAACACGTATCCTGAGAATTTTGCAGGAGGTAGATTCTAGAGTAAAAATCTGTAATCCAGACTTTCCTTTGATAGATAGAGGGCTGTTTTCTCTTTGGAAAACCTTGGCTGTTGTAGGTTAACTTCTAAATTTTGTTTAGCAAAAGATGATGGAGTTCATGTTTGAAGTATGAGGCCATTAGCCACAAGAAAGGGAGTGTTCAAAGTTGAACATCATTTTCAGTGTGAATTAAGCCCTAGGAATTGTTCAGGGTGGTATCCCTCAGGGTGCAAGAGGTTTTCAGGGAGAGGAAGCTTCACCTGTTCACATTAGAGGAGGGGAATGTAAAAGTTTACAAAGAGAATACAGTAGGAGCTCTGGCTGGAACTGTTTGACTTCATGAATTTATAATAATTTAAAGTGAAATCAGTCATCTATGTTTCTTATTTTTTTTTTTCCAGAAAGGCTGTCCATTTAAAGGCTTAATTGTAGGCTCAGAGGAGATAGGTAAATGGGTTTGTGGACTTTTGTTATGTAATTATGATACAATTAGAAGAAGACACGGGAACTAAGATTGTGTTGTGATTATGTTAACAGATCATAATTCTAAGCTGGCCAAAGTAAAGGGAAAAGGAAGCCATTGGTTGAAAAAAATAATAATGTAGTGAAAAAAAAATGAGCTTAAGCTCATAGATAATCTGAAGAACTACAGTAGCAAGAAATACTAGGGCAAGTGAACTGCAAGAAAACAATTACTGGGTCAGAGAATAGGATGAACAATTTGAGTTCAGAGATGTGATATAGTTTCTGATAACCGTGGTTCTGCTGGGTAAGTTGATAATGGGCTTAAATAATTATGGCAGAGAATGTGATATAACCCCTCATTATGTATTCTTTTTTCATTCCCTTTGATACTATAACTCTCATGATCCTTCAGAACACATGCTATAAAGCTGTTTCTCTGCCTCGCTTTTATGTTAATTTGGTCTTGAGAATAAATTTGTGCAAGGGACTATGAGTAGAATTTATGTGGACAACTTCAGGGTAATATCTTGTGGAAGGAATTGCCCTCTGCTTTCTGTCTTCCTCCACTCTGTGGATTAGTATGGGGGCAAGGTGCTGGTGAATATGCTTTGACCATGCTGAGTAGGGCCAGATATAGGGGATGAGAGAACAAAACTGAGCAGAATTGAAATCCACATCTGTGGAACTGAGTCATTGTGTCAGCTGTAACTGATAATGTAGAGGAAAAAAAAAAAAAAAGGATTATGTCATCTTTGAGCTGCTATGTGGTATGGATGAATAGGTAGCTTACTCATTCAGGATTTACATTTCACAGCAAAGGTGGCATCCTCAAAGCCAAGCCCTGTACGGCTTCACGTAGTAAACTCATCTCAAAAAATTCCCACCCATTCCTTCTTTCTGCAAGATCAATTCAATAGCTACCTTTTCTTTGTTTTTATAACTCCTTCAATATTATGAGTATCAAAGGTAATTGTGTGTTTGTACAGTGACTCTATATGCCATTTGATGGCAGGGACTATGCCTGTTTTTCATCTTTGTAACCTCAGTGTTTCACAAATGAAAGGAATGATTTAATATATTTTGAGGGCCAAAAAGAACATGAAATTGTACTAATTATTGGAAGAAAAATGACTAAGACACTGTTTATATCTTCAGAGTCTTTATGGTTCAACCACAAAACCATAGAGAGAAGAGCAGCCAAGAAAGTAGTGACAAGGACAAGCTTTGAAAAAAAGGTTTATAATTCTGCAATATTTTAGGAAGAAAGAAGCTGATATTAATAGGGACAAATCCTAAAATCCAGACTCACAAAACCCATTGCCTAATGTTATCTATACTGTATTTGGAGCTCCTATGACCCCCACCCCCACCCCCACTCCAGTACTCTTGCCTGGAAAATCCCATGGGTGGAGGAGCCTGGTGGGCTGCACAGAGCCCCCCTGGTGCGGTCACACAGAGTCGGACATGATTGAGCAACTTCACTTTCACTTTTCACTTTCATGCATTGGAGAAGGAAATGGCAAGCCACTCCAGTGTCCTTGCCTGGAGAATCCCAGGGACGGGGGAGCCTGGTGGGCTACCGTCTACGGGGTCACACAGAATCAGACACAACTGAAGCGACTTAGCAGCAGCAGCATGACATTTCTAATCCAGTATCCACTGTTTTGGATGGTGTTTTCATCATTCAATTGGCAGTCACCCTGCATTCCTCCAACTTCTTCCATCTGTTGCCACCCAATTGGTTACAGAGTTCTGTGAATCATACCTTACACACATTTTGTAAATCTGTCCCTTCACTCTCTGTAATCAAAAATACATGTTAAGTTCAGGCCCCTAATCTTACTCCTAATGGATTTTTTCACACCTTTAGTTTCCTAGCCTCTTTTCTTTCTCCTCCAAACACCTCCCAAAATTAATTTCTCACACTGTTGCAGGAGTATTATACCTAAAATGTAAATAAGGCCATGTTGTTCCTTTGCTTCCTAACTATCACTAGTACCTGGTTAAGGTGACATAATGAGATGCAACATGTGAATTCAACTTGGTCTATCCCAACTATCCCTGTTCAGCTTTTACATTTCAACAGTACTGAACACCCTCTAATTACCTATCATCATGTCCATGCAATTGTTCCTTTTGTTCTGTCTCTACATGAAATATTTTAGAGTCCACAACTGGCTTCCTCATCACTCCCATTCTTGGCCTGACTTATTTCTAACTAAGAATCTCATCTTCTTGGATGATTTCTATGTGCTTCATAGTATTCTGTGCATCTACTAAAATGTAGCTGAAATTATTTGATTACCCATATGTCTTCACTTCTGGATAAGCTCTTCAAAGCATGTACAAAGCTATTTACTGTTTAAATATACCAAATAAGAATAATTTTGAGAGTTCAAATATTTGTCAGAGTGCAACAAAAGAGTACAAAGGGTCATCAGTGAAAAGAAGAGATCTGATAATCAAAAATTTCATTTGAAAAGAAGTCAATAAAATTTAATATTGATTAATAGTGAGGTATTTACTTGCCATATAAAATATTTAATATCTGTATTTTTTAAATGTATGCCTGAGTCAGAACTGCTAAATCCAGTTGGTTATTGGTAATATATGATGTTAGACCAAAGACAATACAATTCTACCTACAAATTCAAATTCAAATGCTTTCTGTAGACTTACTAGTGTTATCTTTATTCATGAAGAATAACATTTTACATTTACTACACGAAGACACTTCTTCAGACTACTTGCAAAATTATAGTAGAATTGACTAGACGAGTTGCATAAATATGCACAGATAACTTTGGAAAAGTATGGCATAAGCAGACATTTTCTTGGTTCCATTTTATCTTTACATCACCCCTCCTCTTCAACCACAGAAATCAATGACCTTGTGCTGCCTTTAGCTCTTCAATTATCTTAAGCTCTTACTGTTTCTTAACAGGATATGGGGACCCATGATTCTTCATGTCTTCCCAGTTACAAGTATTTTTCCCAGGGTTTGCAAAAGTAAGTTGCAGAGCTAGTCTTTGATAAACTACTATCTCAATGCCTTAAAAACTGTAAAGCTTAAAGGTATTCCATTTGAAAAGTTGACCTTTAGTTGAAAAACTATCTCAATAAATAGTGGAAGACTTTTTATTTTCAGGATGTGATGCTAGATGGAGGAAAATTTGGAAGATTCTTTAAATCAAATCACTTAGTTGATACTTCCCTATCCTTCTAATACTTATAAAAAGCTATAGCTTATAATGGATGATTAAATCAATGATCTTAATTTTTAAAAACCAGAAAACTTTAGCAGGGTCAAGATATTGTATCACAAAACAAAATATGAAGAAAAAAGAGTATTAATAGGGTAAAATAGGAAAGCTGTAATTTTTATGTATAAAAATGATTTCTACTTTCCAGAAATTGAGTGAAAGTATTTTTAAAGGTCTTGATTGAAAATGGGAATCTGCAATTGTTAATTACAACATTAGGTGTGAATCTGTGCAGGCCAATTGAATCTCAATTGAGGCTTCTTTATTAAGGCATTATCTAATTAGACATTAGAATATCTTATTGAGGATGTTTCTAGAATTTTTTTGTTAAGCTCAATAATAGGTCAGAATTTGTTTAGATTCTTTAAATCATATAGTTCTCCAGTACCAGAAAGAAAGAATATTAAGCTGTGATTTCTAACAAGAAAACCTCCAAAAACTTATTACTATTTTAGAAATTTTTGCTAAAAGTATTTCTGTGTGAGTATCCTGGATGGGTAAAGTAGCCAATGAACTTGCTGAGCACAAGTAGAAGTAATGATTAGTATATCAAATAAAGCAAGACAACCCATATATAAGAACCCATAATTATATTTCCCCCCATGCATATCCTTGGGGCAGGTGTAGATGAACAAAGATTTGCAGGATGTGGATTCAGCTCAGGGTCACACCTTGCATACCACAGATTTTTTACAACTAACTATGCATGCTTCATCCTTAGCAATAGAAAAGCTTTTGCACCCATACGGCACCATTCAGCTTTCTCAGGTCCCATATGACACCACTAAAAACACATTAGTAAAACAAGTTGTTGCCTGTTATCCTGAAAAAATAACAATGTAAGAGTGATGACTAGATGTTTCATTTTTCTTTCAGATACTTTGCCACCTAACACACCCTCTTTTGAACTATGCCACAACATAACCAGCACTCCTTAGTTACAACTGTACACTTATGTATCACGTATAGGGCAGAGTAAGCCCTCTTCAAGGCCAGAGAATTAACAGTTCTTTCTTTTTGATTGATTTTCCTACCTTTTATTGCTGGCAGACCTAGGTCTACCTTTTATTACTGACAGACCCACATTTCCTCTTCTTAACCTATCTCCTTTGAAATCAAATATAACAATATATTCACACTCTTCACAAATTATTTATTCACAAATAAAACTGTGAAGTTTTATTTGAAACATTACAATATGAGACCAAATGTAAAAAGCTTATATTCACATGTGTGACCCAGGTTTTTGTGTATATTTGTTAACTTCCAATGATTAAAATTTAAATGGAATTATCATTTATGTACACCCTGCATATTTAGGACAATGTAAATCTTTATAAATTTTTGTGGAGGTTGAGAACACCATTGGGATAGTCATATAATGATTTGAGACCATTGTTTTACCTCATGGATCTTTGCCCTCAAGTCAGTCAAAAGACTCCTTGGATAAATGATGAGTAGTAATAAAGGAGGCTTCCCTCGTGGCTCAGATGGTAAGCGTCTGCCTGCAGTGCAGGAGACCTGGGTTCTATCCCTGGGTTGGGAAGATCCCCTGAAGAAGGAAATGGCATCCCACTCCAGTACTCTTGCCTGGAAAATTCCATGGACTGAGGAGCCTGGTAGGCTACAGTCCATGGGATCGCAAAGAGTCGGACACGACTGAGAGACTTCAGTTTCAATTTCAGTTTCAGTAATAAAGGAAACTATAAGCAAGGTGAAAAGACAGCCTTCAGAATGGGAGAAAATAATAGCAAATGAAGCAACTGACAAACGACTAATCTCGAAAATATACAAGCAACACCTGCAGCTCAATTCCAGAAAAATAAATGACCCAGTCAAAAAATGGGCCAAATAACTAAATAAACATTTCTCCAAAGAAGACATACAGATGGCTAACAAACACATGAAAAGATGCTCAACATCACTCATTATCAGAAAAATGCAAATCAAAACCACAATTACATACCATTTCACACCAGTCAGAATGGCTGCGATCCAAAAGTTTATAAGCAATAAATGCTGGAGAGGGTGTGAAGAAAAGGCAACCCTCTTACACTGTTGGTGGGAATGCAAACTAGTACAGCCACTATGGAGAACAGTGTGGCGATTCCTTAAAAAACTGGAAATAGAACTGCCTTATGACCCAGCAATCCCACTGCTGGGCATACACACCAAGGAAACCAGAATTGAAAGAGATACATGTACCCCAATGTTCACTGCAGCACTGTTTAGAATAGCCAGGACAAGGAAGCCACCTAGATGTCCATCAGCAGATGAATGGATAAGAAAGCTGTGGTACATATACACAGTGGATTATTACTCAGCCATTAAAAAGAATACATTTGAATCCATTCTAGTAAGTGGATGAAACTGGAGCTGATTATACAGAGTGAAGTAAGCCAGAAAGAAAAACACCATACAGTATACTAAGGCATATATATGGAATTTAGAAAGATGGTAATGATAACCCTGTATGTGAGACAACAAAAGAGACACAGATGTATAGAACAGTCTTTTGGACTCTGTGGGAGAGGGGGAGGGTGGGATGATTTGGGAGAATGGCATTGAAACATGCATAATATCATATATGAAACGAATCGCCAGTCCAGGTTTGAAGCATGATACAGGATGCTTGGGGCTGGTGCACTGGGATGACCCAGAGGGATGGTACAGGGAGGGTGGTGGGAGGGGGGTTCATGATGGGGAACACGTGTACACCTGTGGTGGATTCATGTTGTTGTGTGGCAAAATCAATACAATATTGTAAAGTAATTAACCTCCAATTAAAATAAATAAATTAAAAAATAAAGCAGTAATATTTAATATTTCACAAAATAGAGAGAACAGTTATTAACAAATAGTGAAACAAAGGGAGACAAAGGGTTTCTCAGAAGTAGCCAAAACACTGCTATGAAAACAGCCATGAAGTACCAATGTTTTCATTAATTAGATTGTCAGAGGAAAATGAAGTTCTATTTTATGGCAGGAGCGTAATCAGACAGCCTTTTCAAAACGCACTTTGCTAATGTGAAACAAGAGATATAAAAATATTTCTATTCTTTACCAAGTAAATCCGAAAGTGCTATAACTGTCCTAAAGAAATATGGAAGAAAATAAACTAAGGTAATTTTCATTACAATACTAATTCCTATACAAAGAAAACGGAAATTGGTTTTAAAGTCCAAACTTGGTGGTAGTTAAATAAATTTGGGGAGATCTAATACACGACAGAATATTATATTGCCACTAAATATTATGGATATGTTTCTATTCTTATAATTTGAAAATGTTTGTTTATAATGTTAAGTGAGAGTAATAGCACTTCAAAAAATCACATGCTAATATGAGCTACATATACATACTAAGGACAAGCCAGAGGGAAGCAAACTAGGATAGAATTAAAGGATAATAGAGTGATAGATTTCAGCTTATTTTCCTTCCATAGTTATGACAGGTGGTTATGGTACCTATTGAATAAAAAAATAATTAAATACAAGAAAATATAAGTATAGTAAGTAGACTCCAAATTTAAGAAAAGAAGTCGAATTGAACTAACCCGATAATAAATGAATAATGACTGTTGGGTTAAAACATCTTCATACTGATTTGAGAGCATTAAATCATCAGTCATTTGGTTTAACACATTCTACTTTCTTTCATCACATACAGTAAATAGCTAATTTTAAAATCCACTCATTTGCTTTGGATTGAACAGAGAGACTAGAATTAAGTAAACTTCAGTTCAGTTCAGTAGCTCAGTCGTGTCCGACTCTTTGCAACCCCATGAATTGCAGCACGCCAGGCCTCCCTGTCCATCACCAACTCCCAGAGTTCACTCAGACTCACGTCCATAGAGTCAGTGATGCCATCAAGCCATCTCATCCTCTGCCGTCCCCTTCTCCTCCTGCCCCCAATGCCTCCCAGCATCAGAGTCTTTTCCAATGAGTCAGCTCTTCGCAGGAGGTGGCCAAAGTACTGGAGTTTCAGCTTCAGCATCATTCCTGCCAAAGAAATCCCAGGGCTGATCTCCTTCAGAATGGACTGGTTGGAGCTCCTTGCAGTCCAAGGGACTCTCAAGAGTCTTCTCCAACACCACAGTTCAAACGCATCAATTCTTTGGCTCTCAGCCTTCTTCACAGTCCAGCTCTCACATCCATACATGACCACTGGAAAAACCATAGCCTTGACTAGACGGACCTTAGTCGGCAAAGTAATGTCTCTGCTTTTGAATATGCTATCTAAGCCGGTCATAACTTTCCTTCCAAGGAGTAAGCCTCTTTTAATTTCTGGCTGCAGTCACCATCTGCAGTGATTTTGGAGCCCCCCAAAATAAAGTCTGACACTGTTTCCACTGTTTTCCCATCTATTTCCCATGAAGTGATGGGACCGGATGCCATGATCTTTGTTTTCTGAATGTTGAACTTTAAGTCAACTTTTTCACTTTCCTCTTTTACTTTCATCAAGAGGCTTTTTAGTTCCTCTTCACTTTCTGCCATAAGCGTGGTGTCATCTGCATATCTGAGCTTATTGATATTTCTCCCGGCAATCTTGATTGCAGCTTGTGTTTCTTCCAGTCCAGCATTTCTCATGATGTACTCTTCATAGAAGTTAAATAAGCAGGGTCACAATATACAGCCTTGACATACTCCTTTTCCTATTTGGAACCAGTCTGTGGTTCCATGTCCAGTTCTAACTCTTGCTTCCTGACCTGCATACAGATTTCTCAAGAGGCAGGTCAGGTGGTCTGGTAGTCTCATCTCTTTCAGAATTTTCCACAGTTTCTTGTGATCCACACAGTCAAAGGCTTTGGCATAGTCAATAAAGCAGAAATAGATATTTTTCTGGAACTCTCTTGCTTTTTCGCTGATCCAGTGGATGTTGGCAATTTTATCTCTGTTTCCTCTGCCTTTTCTAAAACCAGCTTGAACATCAGGAAGTTCACGGTTCACATATTGTTGAAGCCTGGCTTGGAGAATTTTGAGCATTACTTTAATTAACTGTCAGGGAGGTGTAACTGTCAGGGCAGTGTAACTGTCAGGGGGGTGTGCCTCGAATCTGTCTTGTTGCAACAAAAATTGAAGCGACAGACGGACCATTGTTACATCCCTCAGACAGACCATTGTTACAGCTCCGTGTTACAGCTCAGTTTTATTTAGGAAGCAGAGGAGACTGTATTCTCGAGGTGTGAGGGTGGGCTGACCCAAAAGACACAAAGAGAAGAGCAGCCCCTGGCCTAACTTTGGCTCCTCTTTTTATGTTTTTTTTCTCCTCCCGCTGGGCCTGCCCTATGTAAATTGGGCTAGCCAAGAGTTCTGTTTATTTTACCAGAGGTCCTCATCCCAGTCCTTGGACCTACCTTTGTTTCATTTTCCCTTCTTTGTCTTTTAGGCATCACCATTCTGGATTCCTTTTTTCCTATTCTAACTAACAAACATTCCTCCCTCAAGAGTTGGGAGGCCGAATTCTTTGGGAATAGGGGAGTTGAGGTTTTTCTGGGTACTTTCTGCTGAACTGGGATGGCGAGGGACATTGGGCCTCCCCCTCTTGCTTGTCTCAAGCCTAGCTGAGTCCTTATAGCAGTGTCCATCTAAGGGTGAGTAATATTTTTTGTGGTCAATTGTAGTTTTATATATTCTTGTTGAACTGTCACTGCATGCTGTAGCTTTTGACCTGGGCAGAGAGAAAATGGGCTACCTGTGTGGATCACAATAAACTCTGGAAAATTCTGAAAGAGATGGGACTACCAGACCACCTGACCTGCCTCTTGAGAAATCTGTATGCAGGTCAAGAAGCAAGAGTTAGAACTGGACATGGAACAACAGACTGGTTCCAAATAGGAAAAGGAGTATGTCAAGGCTGTATATTGTGACCCTGCTTATTTAACTTCTATGAAGAGTACATCATGAGAAACGCTGGACTGGAAGAAACACAAGCTGCAATCAAGATTGCTGGGAGAAATATCAATAAGCTCAGATATGCAGATGACACCACCCTTATGGCAGAAAGTGAAGAGGAGCTAAAAAGCCTCTTGATGAAAGTGAAAGAGGAAAGTGAAAAAGTTGACTTAAAGCTCAACATTCAGAAAACGAAGATCATGGCATCTGGTCCCATCACTTCATGGGAAATAGATGGGAAAACAGTGGAAACAGTGTCAGACTTTATTTTGGGGGGCTCCAAAATCACTGCAGATGGTGACTGCAACCATGAAATTAAAAGACACTTACTCCTTGGAAGAAAAGTTATGACCAACCTAGATAGCATATTCAAAAGCAGAGACATTACTTTGCAGACTAAGGTCCATTTGGTCAAGGCTATGGTTTTTCCAGTGGTCATGTATGGATGTAAGAGTTGGACTGTGAAGAGAGCTGAGCACCGAAGAATTCATGTTTTTGAACTGTGGTGTTGGAGAAGATTCCTGAGAGTCCCTTGGGCTGCAAGGAGATCCAACCAGTCCATTCTGAAGGAGATCAGCCCTGGGTATTCTTTGGAAGAAATGATGCTGAAGCTGAAACTCCAGTACTTTGGCCACCTCATGCAAAGAGTTGACTCATTGGAAAAGACCCTGATGCTGGAAGGGATTGGGGGCAGGAGGAGAAGCGGATGACAGAGGATGAGATGGCTGGATGGCATCACGGACTTGATGATCGTGAGTCTGAGTGAACTCGGGAGTTGGTGATGAACAGGGAGGCCTGGCGTGCTGTGATTCATAGAGTCGCAAAGAGTCGGACACGACTGAGCGACTGAACTGAACTGAACTGAATTGATAATACATGGAGCAATCATAAGCAGCATCAATATTGTGATGACAGGAACTAGTTAGGGCATTAGACGAGTCCAAATCTCCCATCACCAGGGGGATCCCCAAAGAGAGATTGTAGCCACTCCAAGAACTGTCTAGCTTGTTCTTTGAGATCCTGTGCAGTCAATATTTTTCTTGAGGACTGTAAGACTTCCTTTAACTTAGTTGGAGGTATTTACCCTGAAACAACATGTCTCATTCAAGATGGCTCATATCCCTCCTTGTTCAGAGATCAGGAGATCAATCTCTTGTCAGTTTTGGAGTACAACCCCTGCCAAGCTGTGTTAGCTCTTTAGTGCTGTCCTGAGAAATCTTATTCCCAGAAACTTAATTTTGGGGATGTTCATTAAAATGGTACTCATTTGTAGTTCTGAACAGGTATCTGAGATCTCCCAGAGGCTCATAGGTGTATTGAGTGTCCTCTTCTGTTTTCTTCCACAGCTTGACTCATGAGTAGTGAATCCAGGAGTTGTGTCCTGGTACCTTGACTGCTGGGGGGGCGGGTAGAAAGTATTACAGGGTAGGGGCCCTTCCATGTGGGCTGGAGTTGGGCCCTTGGGGAACCATCTTTCCAGACTTTAATTAGGACTACAGTCCCTGGAGCATGTAGTGGTGACTGTTTAGAATCTTTTGGGTCCCACTTGACACCCCACAAACATATATCCTGTTGGAATTGCCCAGTGGCCATGGTATAAGACAAGAGGGTCTGAGCCTCTGGATCTAGGAAGAGGTCACTGACATAAACAAAAGGTCTCCAATAAAGCATCACATAAGGACTAAGACCAGCCTGTTCCTTAGGGGCAATATGGGTGTGGAGGAGAGCTATTGATAAAACCTCCTTCCATCCCAGGGAGGTCTCCTGGGTTATCTTTTTTATCACTGATTTTAAGAATTGGTTGGCTCTTTCTACTTTTCTTGAAGACTGAGGCCTCCAGGCACAATGGAGATAATAAGTAATGCCCAGTGCTTTAGAGACCCCTTGGGTGATCTTAGAAGTAAATGATATCCTATTGTCATTTTGTAATGACATGGGGCAGACCAAATCTCAGAATGATTTCATGGAGCAGTTTTTTTTTTTTTTTTTTTCTTTTTACCACCTTCTCAGCCTTCTCAGTCTGAGTGGGAAAGCCTTCTATCCATCCTGTAATACTAATACATACTAATACCAGTATGTATTTATACCCTTGAGATACTGGCATCTGGGTGAAGTACATCTGCCAGTCTTCTCCTGGGTAGGTCCCACGTTGTTGGATGGGCTGGGCCAGCTGGGGTCTTCAATCTCCTTGGGGGTTGTTTAATTGGCAAGTGGGACAAGACGAGACTACTTGCCTTATAGTCCTTTGGAGGCCTGTTCCTCTGAAGGACCTTTCTAGTAATCTTTGGAGGGGTTTTCCCCCTAAATGAGTGGTGGCATGTAAGGAGTTAACCAACTTCCATTGGAGATTCCCACACAGAAAAAGGAGTCCCTCCTTTTGGAACCACCCCATATGATCTTGAAAGCTTTCACTCTTAGCTTTAAGAGTCTCACCTTCAGTATATGAAGGAGTTTCTGGTAAATTGGTCTGTGGATTTAAGGTGGCAACCCCTTATTAGGTCATTGTTCTATAATGCTGCTCTCTTAGCTGCCTGGTTGGCTGTTTGGTTCCCTCATGCCACTTCCATGATCCTCTTTGGTGTCTTTTACAATGGGAGACTGAAATCTCAGCAGACAGATGGGCTGCTTTTGAGAGCCTAAGGATTTGACCACATTTGATTGGGGTCCCTTTGGTGGTCAAGTGGTCTCTTTTTTCCAAATAGCAGCATGTGCATGTAGCACCAGAGAGGCACACTTGAAGTCAGTGTAAATGGCTACTCTTTTTCCTTTTCCCACCGCTAAAGCTCCAGTCAGGGCTATGAGCTCAGCTAATTGGGCTGAAGTACCTGGTAACAAAGGTTTTGCCTCCATGGTCTCAAAATTGGAGACTACTGCATATCTGGCCCTTCTTTTTCCATCCAAGACAAAGGTGATTCCATCAGTGTACCATATTTTTTCAGGATTGGTCAGAGGATCTTCTGACAGTCCCTCCCAGGACCTTGTCCAGTAGTCCAAAGTTTCTAGGCAAGAGTGAAAGGGGAGAAAGCCCTCTGATGTAAGCATGAGGGTGGCTGGGTTAAGAACCTCACAAGTGGATTTAGTGAGGACTGGATTTTCCATCAGCACTACTTGATATCTGAGGATTCTTTGATCAGACACCCATAATTGGCCTCTCCCATTTAGGAGTTGTTTCACTTGGTGGCTGATAAAAATAGTTAGTTTGCCCCCCGAAAGAGAGTTTTAAAGCATCTTCTATCAAGATTGCAATAGCTGCAAGATTTCAAAGGCAGGGAGGCCACCCTTGAGCAGTTGGGTTGACCCTTGACATGCCCAGGCTCAGGTCCCAAAGTTTGAGTTAATACTCCTAAGGCTATTTCTTCTTTTTCATGGACATAAAGTTGGAATGCTTTTTCTGGTTCTGGCATCCTCAAGGCAGGTGCTTGAGTTAAGTTTTGTTTTAATGTAACCTCTGCCTTTTGAGGAGTTCCCCACATCAGTGGGATTGAATCATCCTGTCCCTTCAAGCTTTCATATAAGGGCTGGGCAATTAGATCATAGTTGAGTATCCAGATTCTACAATACCCAGTTAGCCCCAGGAAAACTCACAATTGTTTTTAAATCATGGAGGTGGGCAACTGGAGGATTCCTTGTACTTGATCAGAGGGCAGACTCCTGGAACTGTGTGTAATCTGAGCTCCCAGGTAAGTAACCTTTGTCTTGTAAGTAACCTTTGACCATTGTGCCTTAGCATGTGAGACTATATATCCCCTCACTGCCAAAAAGTTTAGAACCCAAATTGCATGTTGTTGGGCATTTTTCTCATCTGGATAGCAGATTAGTAGGTCATCTACATATTGTAATATTTTCCCATTAGGTCCCAGGTCCAGATCTAGGAGATCCTGGCTAAAAGCCTGCCCAAACAAGTGGGGGTTATCTCTGAACCCCTGAGGTAATACTGTGCAAGTCATCTGTTGGTGTTTTTCTCCTGGAGCCTCCTACTCCATGGCAAAAAGACATTGGGATTCTTTAGCTAGTGGTATGCAAAAGAATGTATCTTTGAGATCCAAGACTGTAAACCACTTAAGATTACATAGGGATTGGGTACTGTGGGATGGAGGGGGACTACAGCTTCATTTATGATCTGGTGATCTTGAACCATTCACCAGGTTCTGTCCTTTTTCTTTATAGGAAGGATCGGACCAATTTACACAGTGAATTGATGGGGACCAGCAGCCCATAGGCAAGGAATTTATTTATTAGAGGCTGTAGTCATTCCCAAGCTTCTCTTCTGAGGGGATATTGTTTCCAGTTGGAAACTGAGTGGCATCCCGGAGGACAATGATGACCAGTTCAGCTTGGTGTGCTTGGACAGGGGTCCTCTGGTCGCACACCTGAGGGTTAATTTTTTCCTCCCATAGTTTTTGATCCCTCTCTATTGGAGAGGATGTAATGGGTTCCTCAGTAGTAACAAGAAGCTATAGGGCTTTGGAGGGTGAAAAACTTCTCATCACAAGAGTGGTCCTCAGTTTAGTGAGTATATCTTTTCCCAATAAGGGAGCAGGACACTCAGGGAACACCAGAAACTGGTGGGAAAATATTTGTCCATCCCAGCAACAAAGAAGTGCTCCAGTGAATCTTTTTGTAATTGTTTTTCCTGTAGCACCCAACATGGTACAGGTTTGGGAAGAGAAGGCTCCAGAGTAGGAGGTCAGGACAGAGTAGGTAGCCCCTATGTCAACCAAGAAATTCTCAGACCTATCTGCCACATCCTGTTGCACCTTTGGCTCCAGCCCTGTGATAGTTATCTGTGACAGGCAGACTGGCTGGAGTGGGCCACTTAAGTCCTATTGAACCATCATGAGGGAAGGCTTGGTGCTTGATCTTGAGGCTCTTGCATCCCCAGGACAGAGTGCTGCCCAATGTCCCAGTTGATGGCATTTGTAGCAAGCCATTTTAGGAGACTTGTCATGATTTGGACACTCTTTGGCCCAATGTCCGCCTGTCTACAAATGCCTACGTTTGCCCTGTGCCTTGTCCTTCAAGGACTCTGGGTTTGCCATAGGGCTTCCCTGGAGGGTGGCTAGCATCTGGGCATGCCTTGTCTCTTTCCTTTTCTCCCTTTCCTGGGCCTTGGCCTCCCTCTCCTGTTCTCTGTTTTAAAGGTATTGGCGGCTGTCTGGATCATCTCATCTAAAGAGACAACAGGGTCCTACTGCTGTAGTTATTGTGACTTTATCCTTATGTCTGATGCACACTGGGACAGGAATTTGTCCTTTAAAATCACCTGTCCCTCATAAGAGTCTAAGTCCAGATTGCAAACTTTTGGAGGGCCTCTTTAGCCTTTCCAGAAAGGCAATGGGGTTCTCATTGGGCTCCTGAGTTATTGCTGAGACCAAGGCTTAACTGATAACTTTTTGCTGGGCTGGTTTCAGTCCTGCCTTTACACAGATCAGAAAATTATTCCTTTCCCAGATGTGCTCTGGGTCATTATAATTCCAATTAGGATCTGAGGAGGGGACCGCAGTTTTCCCTACTGGGTATTTATCACTTGACATCTGAAGCCCTGTCGCATACCTTCGGGCTTCATTTAAGACCCTAGCATGCTCAGGGTCAGATAAAGTTTGGCTAAATATTACCATGATATCCTTCCACGTCAAGTCAAAGGCCAAGGTAATGTGTTGGAACGTATCTATATATTTGCCTGGGTCATCTGTATAGCTTTCCCGGTCTTGTTTGATCTGTCTTAGTTCTAAGAGGGAGAAGGGCTTATTGACCTAGGTTGGTCCGAATTCTCCTCCAGTTTCAACTAAGGGACGTAGTCGAGTTGGTGTTTGTGGAGGGAGTGCTCCTGGATATGGGGGCACATTTGGATACAAGGAAGGAGAACCAGGCAACTCAGCAGCCATGGGAGGTGAGCCTTCATGGGGGGCTTCCTTCTCTTGGTTGTCTGTGCCTAACACCATTTGCCTAGTAGGCCCACTTTTAGGGTGTACAACAATCCCATACTTAAGAGAGAGTTCCTTCATTTCTCTTAATCAGAAGAAAATGTGGACACACGGGATCTCTGTCCATTCCCTTGTCTTTTGCAGAATAAGTCTAGCTGCAGGATGGTACTGTGACTTCAACTCCTATCCTCAGGCCAGCTTTTCTTGTCCCCCAGAGGACACCAAGCCACACAGTGGCACAAAATAATTTTAAGCAACTTCTCCTTAGAGTTAAAGGACCAAATTGCTTCCAGTTATCAAGGATCCATCTCAAGGGTGTCAGTCGGAAAGTGGATTGGTCATTTCCCATCTGAAAGACAGTGATGACAGGGAGGAAAAACAAGAAAAACTAATAGGCCTCCTTCAGGTTCCATGAGTGGATCTCCTTAGGGGTTAATCCTTTTGAAGCTTATGCTACCCAGGACTGTTGCAACGTGACAGCCAGGCCTCCCCGGGTCAGAGTGCAGATCCCCAGGCAGACTGAGGTGCGACAGCCTTCTGGAGACCGAATCCCGGGGGAGGTTGAGGTAAGTTGGCCTCCCAAGAATTGGGTCCCTGTGCAGGTCAAGACATGTCAACCTCCTGGGACCCCCGAACTGGATTTGGGCATCCCCAAGTTCTCCAGCATGACCAGTGCTGGGTAGGATTAAGGTGTTGTAATCTTAACTCATTGCTGGTTTATCCACCACGGATGGGAATAGATATGATGTAAGGCAATCTGAGCCTGTGCCCTGAGACTGGGAACCTGACAAAACAGCCATAAGCCTTATCCTCTTATTGCACTGAGGGAGTGTAAGCCACTGGTCTCCTCCCCTAATCCTCCATAAGAGCAGAAGTAATGACAAAAGATTGGGTTATCTGGCCCTGTTATGGGCATTGGTGGTGATGGTTTAGTCACTAAGTCATGTCCAACTCTTGTGAGCCCATGGACTATAGCCTGCCAGGCTCCTCTGTCCATGGGATTCTCCAGGCAAGAATACTGGAGCAGGTTTCCATTTCCTTCTCCAGGGGATCTTCCCGACCCAGGAAGCAAACCCGGATCACCTGCATTGCAGGCAGATTCTTTACTGACTGAGCTACAAGGGAAGATCTATTAAGGGCATTAACAGTATTTTAATAATAAGCGGGGTGGACCAATGTTGCCTACAAGGGGGCAGGGTCTTGGTTATAGGAGTTACTAAGTGGCTTAAGAACAAATTGATAAGAGGCAACAGACCAGATGTTCCATAAAATGGAGTGGAGATTTGATCCAGGGGTATGTTTGTAACTTTAGGGGAAGGGTGGTAAGGGTTTTGGTTCAAATGGCCTGCAGGGCTAACTCCCAAAGTGACAATCATTATCCCTGAAAGCCCAGTTGCCCTTGAAGGGATGCCAACAGATGGACTTCTAGCAGGCATTGTGTGCCTGTCATCTGCCTTAGCAGGTTCGCTGAGAGATGCTGTTGTTGCACACATTGTAGGAAACATGGAAGATGAAGGCCTGAATGTCTAGAGGGATTGGATATTATGCAGTATTTCCCTCCCAAGGGCCAGGTATTTTCTGGTTGTCCCTCCAGAAGATTGTGGAGGCAACATTGTGAGCCCGGATAGGGCTCAGGAAAAGAGCATGAAACAGGAGGGAAAGGGACAAGGTACAACTTTTGAAAGAATGACATAGCCCAGGGGCATAACATAAACTAATTAAAATCAAATGGGTCCAAGATGACAAGTCAAATTCAGCTAAACCTTGATCCTGAATCTGCAAGCTAAATGACACACCCAGAGGTGCCAGGACAGTTCCAAGGCACTATCAAAAGACAGTGGGTGGTTCCTCAATTGTTGGAATGATCCTCCCTCTCATTAGCATATGAAATCACCCAGCTCACAAAAACTAACCACACCACATTCAATGGCCACCACACTCTCTTTTGTGGTGGCCCACACCCTGTGGAGTGTGTTTCTCTCTGAATCTAAACAAATCCACCTCTTACTTATCCCTGTGTCTCTCACTAAATTTTTGTAAGCTTTAAGCCAACTTTTTCACTCTCCTCTTTCACTTTCATCAAGAGGCTCTTTAGTTCTTCTTTGCTTTCTGCCATAAGGGTGGTGTCATCCATATATCTGAGTGGCTTAAAACTCAACATTCCGAAAATGAAGATCATGGCATCCGTCCCATCACTTCATGGCATCCAGTCCCATCACTTCATGGCAAATAGGTGGTGAAACAATGGAAACAGTGAGAGACTTTATTTTTGGGGGTTCCAAAATCACTGCAGATGTTGACCACAGTCATGAAATTAAAAGACGTTTGCTCCTTGCAAGAAAAACTATGACCAAACCTAGAGAGCATATTAAAAAGCAAAGACATTACTTTGCCAACAAAGGGCTGTCTAATCAAAGCTATGATTTTTCCAGTAGTCATGTATGGATGTGAGAGTTGGACTATAAAGAAAGCTGGGTGCTGAAGAATTGATGCTTTTGAACTGTGGTGTTGGAGAAGACTCTTGAGAGTCCCTTGGACTGCAAGGAGATCCAACCAGTCCATCCTAAAGGAGAACAGTCCTAAGTGTTCATTGGAAGGGCTAATGTTGAAGCTGAAACTCCAATACTTTGGCCACCTGATGTGAAGAACTGACTCATTTGAAAAGACCCTAATGCTTGAAAGATTGAAAGCAGGAGGCAAAGGGGATGACAGAGGATGCGATGGTTGGATGGCATCACCAACTCAATGGACATGAGTTTGGGTAAACTCCAGGAGTTGGTGAGGGACAGGGAGGCCTGGCATGCTGCAGTCCATGGTGTTGCAAAGTCTTGGAGATGACTGAGTGACTGAATTGAATTGAACAAGTCCTGGGACAGAGGAGCTGAAGGATGGAAGGAAAAAGCAGTGAGAATAACGTGCTGAGGAATCCCCTTCATAACCTGCAGGAAAATCTGCTAAATACCTGACCTGTGCTCAGTTTTCATTGGCCTGATCCTTGGCACAAAGAAGATTAAGAACAGAAGAACCCCAAGCCACTTGGATAACACCTACTAGGGCAAAGAGGATATTGGAGCCTTCAGGACAGGCTGGGAAGTAGCCTCTCCAGAGTCCCTCAGTTGCACTCACTGCCACTTGCCGGTTTGTGGGGGGTTCAAGGAAATAAGAAATGAGAGATTGTAAAGGAATTAAGATTTTGTTAACCATATATCCTTGCAGCCATAGGAGTGAGGCCCTCCTACCTTAACCAGAGGTCTTTTGGAATCTGAGACTGAGCCACGTGAGCTTCCTGCTGAGTTTGTTTTCTCTATCCTGGTTTCCAGCACGCTGAGCTTCTTTTCACTTCCCCCTGCTCTGGGTTTTCTTTGTGTTCCAATGCCAGCGAGGGAATTTTCACCGGATTGGGCTTCTGCTTGCTTGGCCTCCACCTTGAGGGGGCTGAACTGAGGTTGTTTCAGCCAGGTTAAATCCAAGAAATGGCACCGTAGATGTTGTGTGTGTGTGTGTGTGTGTGTGTGTGTGTGTGTGTGTGTGTGTAATTTCCTCAGTTCTGCGTCATTGCAATAAAAATTTGAAGTGATGGATGGACCAGTGTTACAGCCTCGTGTAATTTCCTCCAATGGACCAGTGTTACAGCTCCATGCTACAGCTCAGTTTTATTTAGAAAGCAAAGGAGAATACATCCTTGAGGCATGAGGTCAGGCCAACCCAAAAGATGCAAGGAGAAGAGAAGCCCCCGGCCCAATTTTGGCTCCTCTTTTTATATGTTTCCCCCCCGCCCCCGCCCCCAGCCCCCCGCCCCCCACCCCTTGCCCCCTCCCCCCCCCACCCCCCACCCCAGGCCTGTCCTGTGTAAATTGGGCTAGCCAGGAGTGCTGTTTGTTTTACCTGGGGTCCTCACTCCGGTCCTCAGACCTCCCTTTGTTCCATTTTATCAGGCTTTTCCCTTCTTTGTCTTTTAGCCACCGCCATTTTGGACTCCTTTTTCTTATTCTAGCTACCTAACATAACTAAAGCACAAACTGGGAAACAAAACTAAAGCAAGGTGCCAAGTGGGGAATAAAGCAATGAAAACAAAACTAACAAATATGTTTAGAGGAAAGAAGAGAAAGAAAGAATAGATATGCAAAGTTAAATAGAGGTAGATAAAGAAGATTTATATACATTAAAGATTAACTGCAAGGGGCAAAGAACAGTTGGCAAAGCAGGCAAAGGAATAAATGTAGAAAAATAGTAATAAGTTTAAAAAATTAAAACTAAAAAAGAGAAAAGGAAAAAAAAAATAAGAGGAAGAGGCAGAGGTTTATAACAACGATTAAAAATGAGAGGGAAAAAAACCTCAAAAGCTTAATTAGATTTCATAGTGCCAATAAAATTAACAACTACAGCAGAGGGGGAAAAACAGGAGAAAAAGAAAAAAGAAAAAATCCAAAAGAATCTAGAGAACAAGTCAAAACATAAGAATAATAAATGTTTTTTCTTGAGTCACTGCTGTCAGAGTCCTTTCCTTCGCTGGGAGTCATAGTCCACCTCACCTCCCTAGGATGCCCTCCAACTCTGTGTTGATCTCTGGACCTGTTCTGGGAGCAGCTCAGATTCTAATCTTTTCCTACTCCTGTATGTTCTTGCCTCCAAGGTCCACAGCTATCAGAACTAGTGTGTTTTCTTTTGTGGGATCTCTCAATGACCTTTTATATATTCCACAGACACAGAGTCTGCCTGGTTGATCGTGTGGATTTAATCTGCAGCTGGTACAGCTGGTGGGAAGGTTTTAGGTCTTCTTCCTTAGCCACACTGCCCCTGGGTTTCAACTGTGGTTTTATTTCCACCTCTACATGTGGGTCATCCATTGGGGTTTGCTCTTGAGGCTGCCCTGGAGGACTTGGGTTTGCCCCTTTGAGGGCCAGGTGTGGAGCTGGTGCAGATACTTGGGTCGCAGGGGTTCTGGCAGCACCAGGTGCTCAGGGAAATTGGAGGCTAGGGCAGCAGGAGATATAGTGCTCTAGAAGGATATGGCAACCAGTATTGGCCAATACACTCTAGTATTCTTGCCTGGAGAACCCCTCTCCCTGACAGAGAAACCTGGCAGGCCACAGTCTACAGGGTCGCAAAGAGTTGAACACTACTGAAGTGACCCTGTGTGCATAAAGGCAAGACTTTTTTTGCCTATGGCAGCTCTGCCCCAGTGAGAGTTGAGCGTGAAGGTGGCACCGCTGCTTGGCTTGTGGGGACCCTGGCACCACCAAGTGAGCAGGGACATGGACTGCCTCCACCACAGGAGTTATGGCCCTAACAGAGTCTTTTTTCGAGCCTCTTGTTGCTGGCAATCAGAAGGTCTCTTTGGCCAGTCTTTCTCTATAACTCAACCTGTTTAGGTACTTAGAGGGCTCCCTTGCCTGGGGTCCTTCTCTTGTTGTTCAGCACATCAGGTACATAGAGAGGCCCCCCTGGCTGGGGTCCTACTCTGTAGAACGTGTGTCAGGCACTTAAAGGAGCACCTTGAGTGGGGTCTTACTCTGTAGTTCAGTGTTTCAGGTGTTTGATGGGCCAGCCTCTCTATTGTTCAGCTGCCAATGCTGGCGTGTAGGGAGAGAGAGGCTACGGTGATGGCTCCACTCACTACGTGTGACTCAGCTGTGTCACCTTGCTCCCATGGCTGCCTGGCTTTCTTCCACAGGCATTTCCCACCATAGTCTCCTCCCTCACATCCCATTTCTCTGCAGTCAACAGCAGCACTCGCCCTGGAATTGCACCACAATCCCTAAACTCCAGCTCCCAGTTGCTGCACCTTCCAGAGGACCTGCGTCCCTGTCTTGGGTATTTATGGCTACAGCAAGGAATGTCTTATTCTCATTCCATTTAGGCTTCCACAGATCAGCTGTTTCACTCTCAGCCTTAAATGTTTCTCTTCTGACTCAGACAATTGTCCTGATGTGGGAATCAGACCCCTGCTTCAGTCCCCTCACCTGCCAAGGGCAGGTCCAGTCTTACTAACACTCCTGTTTTTTCCCCCCTATTCCTTCAACTTATTGAAGGAAATCAATAAGTTCCTTTATCTTATTGAGTTTTGTGTGGTTCTGTGTCTTCTTTTTTGTTGGTCAGGTACTCCTGTCCACTCTCAGCTGGTGTTCTGCATGCACTTCTGTGTCTGAAGGTGTATTCCTGATGTATCAATGGAGAGAGATATACTCCATGTCTACCTATTCCTTCACCATCTTGATCCTTCAATTGGTTTTTTATTAGATGTCAAGATATCTAACTGTATTTACTCTAGAAAGTTTACAGTTTTGCTGTTATGGACTGTAGCAGTCTACTCAGTTAATAAACCCAGAATAGACATCAGAGGTTTACTCATAATTTCAAGGAAAAGAGTTCCTATTGTGACCTATTTCCCTAAAGCCAGCCACTCTGGATCATAGGCCAAAATATCAAAGGGTGAGTTTTAGTTTCTAAATATTTCTGAAAAATAGTTTAACATTTGAGATTGGTTGCAGTGGGTCATTATCATCATAAATTTAAAGAATGTGGGATTTGGAGATTATCTAGTCCCAATCTCTCAATTCACAGACAAAGAAAACTCAGAAGGAGTCAGGCTTGCTGTTTGTTATTAAAAGCTAAATTTGTATTTGAAAGTGGACAACTTTTTATTATACCAATGAGGGCATCAATATTGTTTTTTGAATACTTTCTCCCCCAGAATATATATGTACCTAAAGAAATGATAATCAGCTTGAGAGATTTCAATTTTTCACATAATTATTTTTTAATGTAGCACTAGGATCAATGATCTATTTTCTGAGTTCTCTAGGTAAATGACAATGAATTTTTGGTTGCCTTTTTTTTGGTCTATTTTATTATCTATGCATAAACTCTTTCATCCCAAATTTAGTCTTGGGACTATGAACAAAATCACCCCTCTTTTTCCTGGCCAAGGGTTTGTTATTTGTGAAAAGCTAAGTCAAGACTCTGGAATTTGATTCTTGAGCAGCATGGCTAAAGGAAAGAAAATACTTGGAGAGGATTTATTCAGAGGGTAATGGCCTGATGACATTGCATTTTAAATCACAAGAGTTTCCCTGGTTTGATGTTTAGAAAGCCTGTTATTCTGCTTGTTTACAATTGGTAAATCTTGAGTTGCTTAAGTTAGTAGGAATAGTTTCTGTTACTTGCAAATAAATCACTTTTTTAATATAATTCATTTTCACTCACCCTTCTCAGTTTCTCAGGACCATTTGAAATATGAGACAGTCATGGCTATCAAGACTCTCTTGCTCTTACCTGAGACAATCAGAAAAGAAGTATAACTATGGGGACATATATAGCAGCTATAACTGCTAGAGATTGAATGTTTGTGTCCTCTGTTTCCCCTAAATTCATATTTTGAAACCTAACTCCCAGTATGATTGATTTTGGAAGTGGGATTTGGGTATTGATTAGGTTTGGAGGGTAGAGTCCTCATCGATGGGTTTAGTGCCCTAATAAAAGAGGCTCCAGAGAGATTCCTCAGTTTTTCTGTCATGTGAGGACACAGGCAAAAGATGACCAACTATGAGCCAGGAAGGGGTCCTCACCAGATGCTGAACTGCCAGCACCTTGATCCTGGACTTCCCAGCCTTCAGAACTGTTAGAAATATTTGTTGTTTATTAGCAGTCCAATGTATAGTATTGAATATTTTGTTACAGTAGTCCAAAGGGACCAAAACAGTATTCAATGGAATTGTTTGTTGTTGTTCAGCTGATAAGTCTTGTCTGACTCTTTGCAATCACATTGATATAGCATACCAGGCCTCCCTGTCCCTCACCATATCCTGGAGTTCACTTAAGTTCATGTCCATTGCATTGACATTGCTATCCAACCATCTCATCCATTGCTGCCCTCTTCTCATATTGCCTTCAATCTTTCCCAGCATCAGCGACTTTTCCAAAGAAAATATATTAAGCAGTGCATGATATGTAAAATTCCACGGACTTCCCAAATTTCACATTTTCTAATGTCCTTTGTCTAACTCATGATGACTAGAGGTGTGAAGATGTTGCTCACTGATTCTGTTGCCTACTCTTTACTATCAACTTCAAGTCTTAGCTGTGAAAAGTCTTTGGTTGAACAGAACAGAAATCTTTTGCTTCATGGATGGTGTGTGAATTACTTGAAACTATTTTTCACAATGGAGCATTTCTTTAATTATCTTGGTAAAACGCCATCATTTTTTCCTCCTTAAGTAACAATTCCTCACCATCCCCATGTCCTTTTATTGAAAAATGTTGTCACTTTGTAATTCACCAGCACATCTTTCTTCACTAGCGTACTTTTGAAACGGAAAATTGGATTAAAGATTTACTGAACATGGCTCTGCCCATCAAATAAGACCCAGTTTCCCCCATAGTCTCTCCCATCAAGAAACTTCCATAAGCCTATTATTCTTATCCTTCAGAGGGCAGACAGAATGAAAACCACAATCACAGAAAATTAATCAAACTGATCACATGGACCACAGACTTGTCCAACTCAATGAAACTATGAGCCATGCCATGTAGGGCCACCCAAGACCAAGGGTCATGGTGGAGAGTTCTGACAAAATGTGATCCACTGGAGAAGGGAATGGCAAACCACTTTAGTATTCTTGCCTTGAGAACCTCATGAACAGTATGAAAAGGGAAAAAGATATGACAATGAAAGATGAACTCCCCAGGTAAGTAGGTGTCCAATATACTACTGGAAAAGAGTGGAGAAATAACTCCAGAAAGGATGAAGAGATGGAGCCAAAGCAAAAACGACACTCAGTTGTGTATGTGACTGGTGATGGAAGTGAAGTCTGATGCTGTAAAGAGCAATATTGCACTGGAACCTGGAATGTTAGGTCCATCAGTTCAGTTCAGTTCAGTTGCTCAATCGTGTCTGACTCTTTGCGACCCCATGAATCGCAGCACGTCAGGCCTCCCTGTTTATCACCAACTCCTGGAGTTCACTCAGATTCACGTCCATCAAGTCAGTGATGCCATCCAGCCATCTCATCCTCTGTCGTCCCCTTCTCCTCCTGCCCCCAATCCCTCCCAGCATCAGACTCTTTTCCATTGAGTCAACTCTTCGTATGAGGTGGCCAAAGTACTGGAGTTTCAGCTTTAGCATCATTCCTTCCAAAGAAATCCCAGGGCTGATCTCCTTTAGAATGGATTGGTTGGATCTCCTTGCAATCCAAGGGACTCTCAAGAGTCTTCTCCAACACCACAGTTCAAAAGCATCAATTCTTCGGTGCTCAGCTTTCTTCACAGTCCAACTCACATCCATACATGACCACTGGAAAAACCATAGCCTTGACTAGATGGACCTTTGTTGGCAAAGTAATGTCTCTGCTTTTGAATATGCTGTCTAGGTTGGTCATAACTTTTCTTCCAAGGAGTAAGCGTCTTTTAACTTCATGGCTGCAATCACCATCTGCAGTGATTTTGGAACCTGAAAAAATAAAGTCTGACACTGTTTCCATTGTTTCCCCATCTATTTCCATGAATCAAGGTAAATTGGAAGTGGTCAAACAGAAGATGGTAAGAGTGAACATTGACATTTTAGGAATCAGTGAACTAAAATGTACTGGAATGGGTAAATTTAATTCAGATAACCTTTAAATCTACTACTGTGGACAAGAATACCTTAGAAGAAATGGAGTAGCCATCATAGTCAACAAAAGAGTCTGAAATGCAGTACTTGAGTGCAATCTCAAAAATGACAGAATGATCTCTGTTTGTTTCCAAGGCAAAACATTTGATATCACAGTAATCCCAAGTCTAGGCCCCAACCAGTAATGCTGAAGAAGCTAAAGTTGAACCATTCTATGAAGACCTACAAGACCTTCCAGAACTAGCACCACCACCCCCCCACCCCCCCAAAAAAAGTCTTTTTGATCATAGGGGACTGGAATGCAAAACTAGGAAGTCAAGAAATATCTGGAGTAATAGGCAAATTTGGCCTTGGTACAAAACAAAGCAGGGCAAAGGCTAACAGAGTTGTGCCAAGAGAAGGCACTGGTCATAGCAAACACAGTCTTCCAACAACACAAGAGAAGACTCTACACATGGACGTCACCAGATGGTCAATACTGAAATCAGATTGATTATATTAATTTCAGCCAAAGATAGAGAAGCTCTCTACAGTCAGCAAAAAAAAAGACTGGGAGCTGTCTGTGACTCAGATCATGAACTCTTTATTGCAAAATTCAGACTTAAATTGAAGAAAGTAGGGAAAGCTACTAGACCATTTAGATATGACCTAAATCAAATCCCTTACAATTATCCAGTGGAAGTGAAAAATAGATTCAAGGGATTAGATATGATAGACAGAGTGCCTGAAGAACTATGGACAGAGGTTTGGGACATTGTACAGAAGGCAGTGATGAAGACCATCCTCAAGAAAAATAAATGCAAAAAGACAACATGCTTGTCTGAGGAGACCTTACAAATAGCTGAGAAAAGGAGGTGAGTGAAAGGTAGAGAAAAGGAAAGATATACTCATATGAATGCAGAGTTTCAAAGAATAGCAAGGATAAATAGGAAAGCCTTCCTCAGTTATACATGCAAAGAAATAGAGGAAAACAATAGAATGGGAAAGACTAGAGATCTCGTCAAGGAAATTAGAGATACCAAGGGAACATTTCATGCAAAGATGGGCACAATAAAGGATAAAAATGGTATGGACCTAACAGAAGCAGAAGATATTAAGAAGAGTTGGCAAGAATACACAGAAGAACTTTACAAAAAAGATCTTCATGACCCAGACAACCATGATGGTGTGATCACTCACTTAGAGCCAGACGTCCTGGAATGTAAAATCAAGTGGGCCTTAGGAAGCATTACTATGAACAAAGCTAGTGGAGGTGATGGAATTCCAGTTGAGGTATTTCAAGTCATAAAAGATGATGCTGTGAAAGTGCTGCACTAAATATGCCAGCAAATTTGGAAAACTCAGCAGTGGCCACATGACTGGAAAAGGTCAGTGTTCCAGAAGAACATCTACTTCTGCTTAATTGACTACACCAAAACCTTTGACTGTGTGGATTACAACAAACTGGTGAAAATTCTTAAAGAGATGGGAATACCAGACCACCTGACTTGCCTCCTGAGAAATCTGCATGTAGGCCAAGAAGCAACAGTTAGAACTTGACACAGAACTGCAGACTGGTTCCAAATCAGGAAAGGATTACATCAAGGCTATATATTGTCACCCTGCTTATTTAATTTATATGCAGAGTACATCATGAGGAATGACAGGCTGGATGAAGCAGAAGCTGGAATCAAGATTGCCAGGTGAAATATCAATAACTTCAGATATGTAGATGACACCCCACTTATGGCAGAAAGTGAAGACCTAAAGAACCTCTTGATGAAAGTGAAAGAGGAGAGTGAAAATGTTGGCTTAAAGCTCAACATTCAGAAAACTAAGATCATGGCATCCGGTCCCATCACTTCATGGGAAATAGATGGGGAATCAGTGTCAGACTTTATATTTTTGGACTCCCAAATCACTGCAGATGGTGACTGCAGCCATGAAATTAAAAGATGGTTGCTCCTTAGAATAAAAGTTATGACCAACCTAGACAGCATATTAAAAAGCAGAGACATTACTTTGCTGACAAAGGGCCATCTAGCCAAAGCTATTGTTTTTCAGGTAGTCATGTATGGGTGTTTGAGTTGGCCCGTAAGAAAGCTGAGCACCAAGGAATTGATGTTTTTGAACTGTGGTGTTGGAGAAGACTCTTGAGAGTCCCTGGACTGTAGGAGGATCAAACCAGTCAATCCGAACGGAAATCAGTCCTGAATATTCATTGGAAGGACTGATGCTAATGCTGAAACTGCAATAGTTTGGTCAACTGTTGCAAAGAACTGACTCTTTGGAAAAAACCCTGATGCTGGGAAAGATTGAAAGCAGGAGGCGAATGGGACAACAGAGGCTGAGATTGTTGAACGGCAATCACTGACTCAATGGACATGAATTTAGTAAGATCTGGGAGCTGCTGATGGACAGGGAAGCCTGGCATGCTGCAGTCCATGGGGTCGCAAAGAGTTGGACACGACTGAATAACTGAAGTGAACTGAACTGAACTCAGATTAAGACTTGAACCCACATGACTGGGACTTGAACCCAGCAAAAATTCCCAGTCTCCCAATTAAGATCACACACCTGGTTTCAGCACTTAATAAAGTTCAGGTTCTTGATGTCACATTGCAGAAAGAAGTTAGTGATAGATAAAGTGATAGGTAAGATGTGGGTTTATCTAGACAGAAACATACTCTACAGACAGATTGTATGCCATCTCAGAAGGAGAAAGCAGCCTTGAAATATGGGGTGGTAGTTTTTATGCATTTGGTAATTTCAGAGGCTAATGAGTGGGAGAATTATTCCAATCATTTCAGGAAAGGGTGAGGAATTCTAGGAACTGGCCCACTTCCCACTTTTTGGTCTTAATGGTTGGCCTGAGAACTGTCATGGTGCTGGTGGGTGTATCATTTAGTTTGCTCATGTGTTAAGATGAGTTGTAAGTAGAAGCTCAAGGTCTAGTGGAATTTGACTCATCAGCCATCTTGGACCTCTGTTGTTGTTCAGTTGTTAAATCATGTCTGACCCTGACCCCATGGACTGCAGCATGCCGGGTTCTTCTTCACTATATCCTGGAGCGAAGTTTGCTCAAATTTATGTCTGTTGAGTTGGTGATACTATCTGACTATCTCCTCCTTTGCTGCCCTCTCTCAGTTATGTGTGTTCTTGGGCTGTGTCATTATTTTAAAGTTTGTACACTGTCTCCTTTCCTCCTGTTTCAGTTTCAATGTCATTCCCAGCTTTGATGATAATTACTAAGTTATAATTGTTGGGATGCTGATGCAAATATTCACTAAATAATATCTACATTTATGCTGATGTACCTTAAAGAATGGATTATTTCCATTTGTAAAAGTGCTTTCTCCAATATGAGATTAAATATTACTTAAGGTGTGAATATACTAATACCCACTATTTATGCTTATTTTAAGTTAATTTAGAAAATATGAGTAATACAGGAAGGAGAACAATTTAAATTTATTACAAAGTATTGGTTCAAATATTCTTAAGTATCTGAATCTATATTTCCTTCAAAAAAAAAAATCTTGTCCACTTTGGAGAGTTTTTAATATAAGAACACAATAAAGGAATCTCTAATAATAATAATAATAGTTGTAAAAATATTATTTTCATGAGGTTTCTGTACTTCAGGTTCTTTGAAAAAAATTTTATGTGTGTATTTTTATCTTCATGCCCTTAAGAAAGAAGGTATTCTAACAAACTAATCTATAAACACTTATCAAGATCATTGAGATGAAAGGATTTGCATGAGTGTTTTTCAGTTCAGTTCAGTTCAGTTGCTTAGTCGTGTAGGACTCTTTGTGACCCCATGAATCACAGCACGCCAGGCCTCCCTGTCCATCACCAGCTCCCGGAGTTCACTCAGACTCACATCCATCGAGTCAGTGATGCCATCCAGCCATCTCATCCTCTGTCGTCCCCTTCTCCTCCTGCCCCCAATCCCTCCCAGCATCAGACTCTTTTCCAATGAGTCAACTCTTCGCATGAGGTGGCCAAAGTACTGGAGTTTCAGCTTTAGCATCATTCCTTCCAAAGAACACCCAGGGCTGATCTCCTTCAGAATGGATTGGTTGGATCTCCTTGCTTTCCAAGGGATTCTCAAGAGTCTTCTCCAACACCACAGTTCAAAAGCATCAATTCTTTGGTGCTCAGCCTTCTTCACAGTCCAACTCTCACATCCATACATGACCACAGGAAAAAACAATAGCCTTAACTAGACAGACATTAGTTGGCAAAGTAATGTCTCTGCTTTTGAACATGCTATCTAGGTTAGTCATAACTTTTCTTCCAAGGAGTAAGCGTCTTTTAATTTCATGGCTGCAGTCACCATGTGCAGGATTTTGGAACCCCCAAAAATAAGTCTGACACTGTTTCCATGTTTCCCCATCTATTTCCCATGAAGTGATGGGACTGAAGGTCATGATCTTTGTTTTCTGAATGTAGAGCTTTAAGCCAACTTTTTCACTCTCCAGTTTCACTTTCATCAAGAGGCTTTTTAGTTTCTCTTCATTTTCTGCCATAAGGGTGGTGTCATCTGCATATCTGAGGTTATTGATATTTCTCTTGGCAATCTTGATTCCAGCTTGTGTTTCTTCCAGTCCAGTGTTTCTCATGATGTGCTCTGCATAGAAGTTAAATAAGCAGGGTGACAATATACAGCCTTGATATACTCCTTTTTCTATTTGAAACCAGTCTGTTGTTCCATGTCTAGTTTGAACTATTGCTTCCTGACCTGCATACAGGTTTCTCAAGAGGCAGGTCAGGTGGTCTGGTATTCCCATCTCTTGAAGAATTTTCCAGTTTATTGTGATCCACACAGTCAAAGGCTTTGGCATAGTCAATAAAGCAGAAATAGATGTTTTTCTGGAACTCTCTTGCTTTTTCCATGATCCAGCGGATGTTGGTAATTTGATCTCTGGTTCCTCTGCCTTTTCTAAACCTAGCTTGAACATCTAGAAGTTCACGGTTCATGTATTGCTGAAGCGTGGCTTGAGAATTTTGAGCATTACTTTACTAGCATGTGAGATGAGTGCAATTGTGCGGTAGTTTGAGCATTCTTTGGCATTGCCTTTCTTTGGGATTGGAATGAAAACACCTTTTCCAGTCCTATGGCCACTGCTGAGTTTTGCAAATTTGCTGGGATATTGAGTGCAGCACTTTCACAGCATCATCTTTCAGGATTTGAAATAGCTCTGCTGGAATTCCATCACCTCCACTAGCTTTGTTCGTAGTGATGCTTTCTAAGGCCCAGTTGACTTCACATTCCAGGATATCTGGCTCTAGATGAGTGATCACACCATCGTGATCATCTGGGTCGTGAGGATCTTTTTTGTATAGTTCTTTTGTGTATCCTTGCCACCTCTTCTTAATATCTTCTGCCTCTGTTAGGTCCATGCTATTTCTGTCCTTTATTGAGCCCATCTTTGCATGAAATGTTCCCTTGGTATCTCTAACTTCCTTGAAGAGATCTCTAGTCTTTCCCATTTTGTTGGTTTCCTCTATTTCTTTGCATTGATCACTAAGGAAGGCTTCCTTATCTCTTCTTGCTATTCTTTGGAACTCTGCATTCAGATGCTTATATCTTTCCTTTTCTCCTTTGTTTTTTGCCTCTCTTCTTTTCACAGCTATTTGTAAGGTCTCTTCAGACAGCCATTTTGCTTTTTTGCATTTCTTTTCCATGGGGATGGTCTTGATCCCTGTCTCCTGTACAATGTCACAAACCTCATTCCATAGTTCCTCACACACTCTATCTATCAGATCTAGGTCCTTAAATCTACTTCTTACTTCCACTGTATAATCATAAGGCATTTGATTTAGGTCATACCTGAATGGTCTAGCGGTTTTCCCTACTTTCTTCAATTTGAGTCTGAATTTGGTAATAAAGAGTTCATGATCTGAGCCACAGTCAGCTCCTGGTCTTGTTTTTGTCGACTGTATAGAGCTTCTCCATCTTTGGCTGCAAAGAATATAATCAGCCTGATTTCGGTGTTGACCATCTGGTGATGTCCATGTGTAGAGTCTTCTCTTGTGTTGTTGGAAGAAGGTGTTTGCTATGACCAGTGCATTCTCTTGGCAAAACACTATAGGCCTTTGCCCTGCTTCATTCCGTACCTCAAGGCCAAATTTGCCTCTTACTCCAGGTGTTTCTTGACTTTCTACTTTTGCATTCCAGTCCCCTATAATGAAAAGGACATCTTTTTTAGGTGTCAGTTCTAAAAGGTCTTGTAGGTCTTCATAGAACCGTTCAAGTTCAGCTTCTTCAGCGTTACTGGTTGGGGCATAGACTTGGATTACCATGATACTGAATGGTTTGCCTTGGAAATTAACAGCGATTATTCTGTCGCTTTTGAGATTGCATCCAACAAGTACTACATTTCGGACTCTTTTGTTGATCATGATGGCTACTCCATTTTTTTCTGAGGGATTCCTGCCTGCAGTAGTAGATATAATGGTCATCTGAGTTAAATTCACCCACTCCAGTCCATTTTAGTTTGCTGATTCCTAGAATGTTGACTTTCACTCTTGCCATCTCTTGTTTAACCACTTCCAATTTGACTTGATTCATGCACCTGACATTCCAGGTTCCTATGTAATATTGCTCTTTACAGCATCGCACCTTGCTTCTATCACCAGCCAGATCCACAGCTGGGTATTGTTTTTGCTTTGGCTCCCTCCATTCTTTCTGGAGTTATTTCTCCACTGATCTCCAGTAGCATTCTGGGCACCTACTGCCCTGGGGAGTTCCTCTTTCAGTATCCTATCATTTTGCCTTTTCATACTGTTCATGGGGTTCTCAAGGCAAGAGTACTGAAGTGGTTTGCCATTCCCTTCTCCAGTGGACCACATTCTGTCAGACCTCTCCACCATGACCTGCCCATCTTGGGTTGCCCCACGGGCATGGCTTAGTTTCATTGAGTTAGAAAGGCTGTGGTCCTAGTGTGACTAGCTTGACTAATTTTCTGTGAGTATGGTTTCAGTGTGTCTGCCTTCTGATGCTGTCTTGCAACACCTACCATCTTACTTGGGTTTCTCTTACCTTGGGCGTGGGGTGAGTGTATTTAGTTAATTCTAAAGATTCTTTTTCTGGAACAATGTAAGGGAAAAAAGCGGGTGGGTGGGGGTGGGGGGAATAGTTAGCCATGGGTAAGAAAAATAAATCCTGAGGGGGAAGAAGTTAGCAATCTCTGTTTTTCCTGTGATCATGTATGGATGTGAGAGTTGGACTGTGAAGGAGGCTGAGCACCAAAGAATTGATGCTTTTGAAGTGTGGTGTTGGAGAAGACTCCTGAGAGTCCCTTGGACTGCAAGGAGATCCAACCAGTCCATTCTGAAGGAGATCAGCCCTGGGATTTCTTTGGAAGGAATGATGCTAAAGCTGAAGCTCCAGTACTTTGGCCACCTCATGCGAAGAGTTGACTCATTGGGAAAGACTCTGATGCTGGGAGGGATTGGGGGCAGGAGGAGAAGGGGACGACAGAGGATGAGATAGCTGGATGGCATCACTGACTCGATGGATGTGAGTCTGAGTGAACTCCAGGAGCTGGTGATGGACAGGGAGGCCTGGCGTGCTGCAATTCATAGGGTTGCAAAGAGTCGGACACGACTGAGTGACTGAACTGAACTGAACTGAGAGAGTACAGGGTTCCCAGGTCAAGGATATAACTCTTGAAAGGATTACCAAGACTTTTTTTTTTTTTTTTTTATCATAGTTTGACTTTCCATGTAGCATGACAAAAAAGTACAATAGTCAGATAAGGCAAGCAATGTGGACTGCTAGCTAAGACTCCTTCTGTTACGAGACTAAAATGTCATTGAAATTGGCTAAAGGAAAAAAGGGATTGATGGATTTATGGAACCAAAAACATCTAGGCAGGTAGAATCACTGTTTATATTTACAATGAATACAATCACTCAGAAGTCATCAGGACTCATTTCTGTATCACCAGGCTTTGCTTTTTATCTGTTGGCCTCATCTCTTGCAACTTTTCTCTTGTGTTGGCAGAAATTGTCACTTCAGCTTAATTTAGACTCTGCCGAGCAGGGTGTGGCTTTGAACCAAACAATCAGAATCTAAAATTTATTCTTTTAGGGAATTTCCTGGCAGTACAGTGGTTAGGACTCGGCCCTTTCACTGCCAGGGCCAGATTCAGTCTATGGTCAGGGAACTATGATCATGCAAGCTGCACATCTTGGCCAACAAAAATTTTAGGTAAAAAGAATTATTTTTTTTAAATTAAAAAATAAAAAAGTATCATTTTAATATAATTCCCCTAGGCTTTGTGGTAGACACTGTAATGCAGATCAATTTTACGTAGTTGAAAAGAGTTGAAAACTTTCCAAAACAAAGGAAGAATATAGCACTAGACCAAAATTAGGAATGAAGTTGGCAAGATTAGAGTTCAGAAGGTTGAGTGTACAGGTGGAGCCAAAGATCTGTTTAGAGGAGTAACCTAAGTTATGCTGGGTGAGATAAGACTGGAGCCAAGGTAGGGAGGACACAGAATGTTAGTCCAAGAGTTGTATTTAGATGTTAATGTGAAGCTATTAAAATTGTCTGTGCAAGCAAAGAAAAATGGAAGGTGAAGGAGTCTTGGGCCTAGAAGAGAAAATAACAGTCTCAAAGGCCCTTGCTGAATCATCTAACTTCAGAGAATACAAAACCAAACTTCGGATCCCACCCCGATGCTCCAGGCCGGTTGTATCTATCTGGGACTTATCACCCCCTGCCCAACTACAAATGCCATCTCAACTAAAGAATACCCAAAACTTCCCAGCTGACTAATCTATTTCTGCTTTACTGACTATGCCAAAGCCTTTGACTGTGGATCACAAGAAACTGTGGAAAATTCTTCAAGAGATGGGAATACCAGACCATCTCACCTGCCTCTTGAGAAATCTGTATGCAGGTCAGGAAGCAATAGTTAGAACTGGACATGGAACAACAGACTGGTTCCAAATAGAAAAAGGAGTACGTCAAGGCTGTATATTGTCACCCTGCTTATTTAACTTATATGCAGAGTACATCATGAGAAACGCTGGACTGGATGAAACACAAGCTGGAATCAAGATTGCCGGGAGAAATATCAATAAGCTCAGATATGCAGATGACACCACCCTTATGGCAGAAAGTGAAGAGGAACTAAAAAGCCTCTTGATGAAAGTCAAAGAGGAGAGTGAAAAAGTTGACTTAAAGCTCAACATTCAGAAAACGAAGATCATGGCCTCCGATCCCATCACTTTATGGTAAATAGATGAGGAAACAGTGTCAGAGTTTATTTCTTTGGCCTCCAAAATCACTGCAGATGGTGACTGCAGCCATGAAATTAAAAGATGCTTACTCCTTGGAAGAAAAGTTATGACCGACCTAGATAGCATATTCAAAAGCAGAGACATTACTTTGCCGACTAATGTCCATCTAGTCAAGGCTATGGTTTTTCCAGTGGTCATGTTTGGATGTGAGAGTTGGACTGTGAAGAAGGCTGAGCACCAAAGAATTGATGCTTTTGAAGTGTGGTGTTGGAGAAGACTCTTGAGAGTCCCTTGGACTGCAAGGAGATCCAACCAGTCCATTCTGAAGGAGATCAGCCCTGGGATTTCTTTGGAAGGAATGATGCTAAAGCTGAAACTCCAGTTCTTTGGCCACCTCATGCAAAGAGTTGACTCATTGGAAAAGACTTTGATGCTGGGAGTGATTAGGGGTAGGAGGAGAAGGGGATGACAGAGGATGAGATGGCTGGATGGCATCACTGACTCAATGGACGTGAGTCTGAGTGAACTCTGGGAGTTGGTGATGGACAAGGAGGCCTGGCGTGATGCAATTCATGGGGTCGCAAAGAGTCAGACACGACTGAGCGACTGAACTGAAGTGAACTGAATGTTTCCCTTATCGCTTCCACAAACATCCCTTTAAATATGAAGCCTCCCCAATCCCTCTTGTGCTCAGCCTGGTGATTAGGCTGACTGTCACCCCTCCTTGCCTGAATAAAGGTAACTTACTTCCGTTGAGGTCGTCTCTCCTTCTTTTCTACCTTATACCTTACAGAAGGTACTATGAAATAATTGAATCTATGTGCATGAGACAGGATTTGAGTGTCTGGGGAAGATTCATTAGGCTTTAGTGTATACTAGGCCAAAGAAGGTGAGAATGGAAGCAAGGGGATCAATAAGGTAGTCTGGGAATGAAGTCTGAAATATGGTGCTAGCAATGGAGATAGAACTATTTGGAGGGGAAAAAGATGTCCCCTTTCTACTGAGTAATTATGGGAGACAATAGGAAGCCAAAAATTATAGATGTCTCAAGATTTACTTCTTAAAAGTAATTGACACAGTGCCTGGCTTTATGAATTATGTGTAAATGTTATTTGAATGAGTGAGTGGACAAAGAATAAATCAAAGCAGGTTTGTAACTTCTTCAAGGGGAGAATAACCACCCCCATAAGCACTAAAGGTATGAAATTTAATGTATCATTAATGGTTAATCAGAAATGGTAAAGTGCACATGACTTGTCATGTCTGTTTAATCCCTAATTTAGGTCTAAATCATTGAAAATGAGAAACACCAAAAGTAGCCCTATATTTTGTAGTACTTTGCATGTGTGCTCAGTGACTCAGTCATGTCCTACTCTTTGCACCCCCATGTCCTACTCTTTGCACCTGCCAGACTCCAGGCAAGAATACTGGAGTAGGTTGCCATTTCCTCCTCCAAGGGAATGTCCAGACCCAGGGATTGAGCTTGGTCTCGTACATCTCCTGCATTGGCAGGCAGATTCTTTACCACTGAGTCACCTGGGAAGCCCTTTTGTAGTACTAATACCACCTAAAAATATAAGAATACTTTGTACTAAAACCTTTCTCTTAATTATGTAAGTGTCAATTTATATTCTGGTTATTTTACATTGAAATACCATATTCCTTTCTAGATAGTATTTAAGGAAGGAATTCTGTTTATACTTAACTTGTTTTAATAGTTGGAATCAGTCTTAAAAGGCTGAAAGTTATTGGAGTGAAAAAGGATGGGGGTTAAGAACATCAGTGCCATTGTATTAGGGTTTGGGTGTAACATTAAAATGAGAACTCTTGGCAGCCATCAACTGAAGTTCAACCTATGCTCCTTTGTTTTCCCATTGTTCTACCAGAGGCTAGTGACCTTACCTCCTGTTCATCAAATATATGATGTAATCTGCAGACAGCCTTCACAGATCCCTTTAGGCACCTTTCACATTTATCCTGAGAATACAAATAAAAAGAAAAGAAAAGAAAAGCATATGGTTTGCTCCTGTCAAACAGGTACCTATTAACCTTTGCTGGAAAACAGCAATTTGTAATTAGACTTATGCAGAGATCTTAGATAAGCAGCTTTAAACATGATTTCTGGGATCACTGGTAAAAACATCATCTACTGGCTATTCTATTCTCTAAAAAGGTGTTTAAAAAGGTCAAGTACAGAGGAAATGAAATAGAGTTGCATTTTATAAAAATGGGGCAATTACAATTCTGTAAATTTATTCAAATGTATCTAAAAGGGGTCCCCTTGCTATATCTCACTGTCAGTTTAGGCAAGCCATTTAAAATCATCTTATTTCTCTGGGAGTGAATTTCTTCACTTGAAAATACAGAAGTTTGTATTCAGGCATCTCATGTAGTTCTTCCAATTTACAGGGTCAAAGATTATTTTAGATTATTCATTTTTTATTATTCAGTGTGTAAAATTTGGGATACATTTTGAGTCTTTGTTCAAGGTGCAAGTTCTTAAATAAAAAAATATAAAAAAGAAAACTAGCAAATTTTAATGTCATGAAAGGGAAACATTTTCTTAAATACCTACATGAAGAAAAGATGATTTCAGTAGCTCTTACTAAACATGTCACAAATAAAGTAATATTTACCTGCAACAGAGAACGACAAACAGTATCCAGGAAATTATCTGAAGTTCTCTTGCATTAGTGATGATTAAAGTAACCCATTATCAAGCATAAAAAATAGTCTCTTGTAGGAAAAAATGTTGCAGGAAGGTAGACCCCTTCCAGGGACCGAAACTGGGCTCTTGTCTAATACTCAGAAATGAATTGTCCCAGGAGACACATGTGCTGACAAAGCAAGAGATTTTATTGGGAAAGGGCACCCGGGTGGAGAGAAGTGGAGTAAGGGAAGCCAGGAGAACTGCTCTGCCACGTTTTATGGTTATGGAATTAGTTTCCAGGTTGTCTTTAGCCAATCATTCTGACTCAGAGTCCTTCCTGGTGGTTCATACTTTGTTCAGCCAAGAGGGATGCCAGAGAGAAGGATTCTAGGAGGTGGATGGACATGTGTTGTCTCCTTTTGACCTTTCCCGAGTTCTTCCTGTTGGTGATGTTAATTCCATGTTCCTTACCAGGACCTCCTGTCATAAAACAACTCATGCAAATGGTTACTATGATGCCTGGCCAGGGTGGGTGGTTTTAGTTAGTGTGCTTCCTCTAACAAAAAGGAGACCTGTCTGTCAGATCTAGTTGTATGTATAATATTTGATTTTTTTTTTTTTCACTAAGCTAAACCACAGGCAGAAAAAAAAAAAAAAAGTATGAAAGAAATGGATTCACTACTTACTCTGTTCACCTGGTGTTTCCATTTATGTAGACAAATCTACTGTGAAATGTAGAACAGAATATATGTCCAAGTTTAATGCAGGATTTTAGATGGCAATACAAAATTTGATAGCAATGAAAAGTTAATGTAAACATTTCAAGAGTTTGATTTGCTATAATCATCATGATATCACCCAGTGAAGTATACTTTATTAAAATTCTGCATTTGCTGTTGAATTTTGACATGTTCCTAAAAATATTATGATCATATTATGACTACAGTTCTCATCACTTCTAAGTATTTTAACCTTGTATTCTGCTATTTCTAATGACATGGATGGCTATGTAAACCAGAAACATATGAGAGCTATGAGCTCCAAAAGAAACTACAAATCTTAACATGAAGTTATTTACTTCTTTTGGGACTAAGTTGTAAGCAAATTCTAGCTTGGTGGTCTCCAAAAGGAGGGTTTTAGAGCCATGCATTTCATTTGTAGAGCTCATATAGAATGTCAGCCAAAATTACCAAACTAAAATCTTAAAATCTCTAAGCAGAATTTAGAGTTCCAGAAGGGTAATTTGGAAATTAGGGTCTAATGGGACTGATTATATACTGAGGTCTTTCTTTCCCTAGTTATAAAGGCTCAGAGAAAAGGTACTCCCAGTTTATCCAAGCACAGAGATCAATCAAGCTATGATAAAATATTTTTTTTCTTTGATGGAACGTTATAATTTAAACATTGCAAAATAAGGTATCTAGGGAAGGACCACTGTTCAATAAATATCCGGAGATCGTAGGCTTACAAGAGAAAGTTTCTTCAGTATGTCACTCTAATAAAAATGACATATTAACTAAGATCATAGACTTTTTAATATTATGAAACTACTCATAAGATGGAACTCAGTTAAAAAGCAGTTATAGTTCTGTTAGGGTAAAATCTTAAAAGTTAAGTCAGTATTGGTGGCTCAGATGGTAAAGAATCTGCCTGCAATATGGTAGACATGGGTTCAATCTCTGGTCGGTAAGATCCCCTGGAGAAAGCAGTGACAACACACTCCAGTATTTGTTGCCTGGAGAATCCCATGAACAGAGGAGCCTGGCGAGCTATAGTCCATGGGGTCCCAAAGAGCCAGACAAAACTGAAGTGACTGAGCAGCAGCAGCAGCCGCTATCATGAAACTGTACAGGAAAAATTGTTCAAATTATAGACCACAAACTCAAATGTAACAATATTACCACCCAGATGATTTTATCATGACTTAAAGCAACTTTGATATCTGAATTTTTAAATTCCAGTCAATTTTTTTTTAACTTGGCTGAACAATGGATGGAAATATGCCACTACTTTTTTTTTTTTAATTCTCTAGATGGTTACACTACTTTTAATATTATCATAACTTAATAGATAAAATGCCTACCATAACTAAGATATTTATAAACAAAGGCAAGTACAGTGAAATGAAGCATGACTATCTAGTGAATTTTTTAACTTCATGATTTATTATTCATTTAGGAAATATCACTGAATACCTTGTATGTGTCAGACACTGAGGATATACTGGTGAACAATATAGAATGGCCTTTATTTTTCCTTTTTAAATTTACAATTTATGTTGATAGCTTGTTCTTTCAGAAAAAATACAGCATTTAAAAGAAGATCCTAATCTTTCTATACATGTAGCGGAGTGATCTAACATAAAAGCGCTGCCCATAAGGTAGAAAAGAGTCCATTATGAGGTCACAGCATATCCTATAAAGTGTCAGATCATGTTCCCCAAACAACAACAGTATTAGGTGGTCCTCCTACCTACGAACACTGATGCTTCATAACTTTTAAGTTCCATTCCTGCAGCAAGTTGGAAAGTGATACACAAATGGCTCCAGATGAACGAATTTTACTAGCACTGTGTTATCGATCCCAGAGATATGCAATTATTGTCAATCTAAATTTCCTTTTCTTTTTCTGAATGGAAATGAGAATTAAACAGGAGGAGAGGGATAGATAGTGAAAGAAAACAGTAAAATATAAGAAAGCTTATCCCTGCTCTAAAACGAAAGTAAAATACTTGTTTCTAGTTTAATTTTAAGTACATTATATGCATATCACTGGGGCTTCCAAGGTGGCTCAGTGGTAGAAAATCCGCCTGCAATGCAGGAGACTCAGGAGATGCTGTCTCAGTCCCTGGGTTGGGAAGATCCCCTGGAGTAGGAAATGGCAATCCACTCCAGTATTGCCTGACAGAGGAGTCTAGAGGGCTGCAGTCCATAGGTTCACAAACACTCGGACACGACTCAGTGACTAAGCACAACAACGATGCATATCATTGCATATGTATATGCTTGTGTTTTTTTCAACTTCTGAAACATTTCAGTTTTATTTCCAAAACAATGAAATTACATTACTTTTACATGTAAAGACTACAAACTGAATGATTTATTGATATGACTTTATCAGGTCTACTTTCTTTCTATATTTCTATGGATGTATAAACAAGACTTAAGTAGAAAAAGCCCTGAACCAAACAAAAGAATAAGTAGGAAGCCTTTCCTGCAGGAAGTCACAACTAAGGTTTATTTTCCTAAAACCCTTACTACTCAGAGTATATTTTTTGATCTTTAAATCAAAATTCTTTGCTTATTGACAGTAACCTCTTTTCAAAAATATTTTTTGTTTGCTATGTCAATTCTATTGCTGTGTTATGGTCATGGGTCATTGAAACACGTGCTGGGCTGTGAAATATACTGAATAACATGTTTTTTGGTTGTTTTTGTTTTTTAATGTTGAAGATTCTTATGTTTGTTATAAAGGAAACTTATCCCTTTCAAAGGTCAATTCTATACAGCATCTCCTGTCACCCCAATACTCTAAAGAACTGAACAGAAATAGTTTTAAAGGCACTGGAAGCAATTTTCTTTCTTCTTCTTCTTCTTTTTTTTTAGTAGAAATTTGGTCTCTGGTGAGTAGAGCAAATATTCACTGAAAGTCAAATATTTTTATAATGGAGGAATGAAAAGTGATTATTTTACTAAGGAGTTTTATTTGATTGCCAGAAAGACATGCTTGATATTTATTTTATTCTGGTAGCCATATTCACTGAAGTTGAGGTTCTTCTTTAAAAGCTCACTCCTATTACTAAGACCAAAACATAGGTAATGAGGAGAAAGTATAGCCTGTCAGAAATTTCATGTTCTATTCTTGCAATATACTCTTTTGTTACGATTTTTATGTAGGAAACAAAATAAATACTTGATGGTAAAATATTTTGTAGCCCAAATGATAGGTCTAAAATCTAGAGGAACTTATTGTAGAGGCTAATTTCTAAATGTATTATTTTTCTTAGTCAATTGTGCTGTGCTGATTTATTTAGGATTATAGAATAATTTGGCTCCCCCAAAGAAACACATTATCTAAAACAAGTGATCAGGAATGAACACTAGCAAAAATTTACTCTTCCTCCAAATCTTCCCAGAAACAACCATGAAGTCTTACTCTTCTGTCATATAAATTCAGAAAGATACACGTTGAAAATAAACTTTATAAAGAAGGCTTGTCACACGTTTCAGGTGGAAAATCCTGCAATAACGTCTTGGGGAAAGGCTGAAGCTGAAAGTTTCGTAAGTGTGAATTTCTAAGAAAACATTCTATACAAGTTGACTTTTTCCTTAAAAAATTTAACAATATTCTCTTCTGTCTCTGGTCAAAGGTATTAAAAAGAATGGAAAATTTGACCTTCTCTCTTGTCTTTTGCTTTGAATTCTAACAGTAAAATGAAAGAGGAATACATATCTTTTAGTAGAGGAGAAAAATACAAATTTTATCAATAATGTCCAAATGTCCAGATTCACTGCAAATATACAAAAATTACTGTATTTCAGAGTAGGAAAAAAGAAAAGCTAAGTCTGGCATACTGCAATGCTAAACAGCTTGGATAGGATGGGGTATCAAGAGCAGTGGTGTGATTCAAATCACTTATAAATACATTGCTGTTCAAAGCTTATTTGTAAACTTAAAATCTACTAATTGATTTATAAATCCAAGTTTAACACATATATATATATATGTTAGTGTTATTGGAATATATTGTCTAATCAGTGTACAATATATATGATATGCATTGTGCATAGTATATATTTATAATATGCATTATGTATATGCTTTATTAAAATATATGTGCTTATATATATACATATCAGTGTAAGCAATTTTTATTGAAATTAAATCCTTACATTAATAATAACATACAATGTCTAAAAATAATTAAATAATTAAAAGATAATTAAGTGATATTTTTAAAAATGAATATAGGGAAAATCTCACAATTTTTTGATCATCTTTCTCAGAAAAGATGGACATACTTTAAAATGGAAGGAGAAAACAGACAGAACAGGCTCCATCTTGAAAGCAGGACTCTATCTTGGGCTGGACTGTGGACTTTGAGCTATATGTCCAGTATCTATGGAAACAACATACAAACTGGAAAACCAGGCCCCCTGGATGGAAGAGCCCCAGAGCTCTTCTTACCTAGACTCTCTGTTACCTAAAAGAATACCCTAATTATCTGTGTAACCGAATAGAATCATAAATTCTATTATGCTTATTGGGGTATGACAACAGGCCTACTGATACTTGTCCCCTGTTTCCTACCTAGGCTTAAGGCATACGAATCACGGGTTAACTTTGATTGTATCTTTCTTTTCCTTTGTTCAGACTAGTTTCAGGGAATTTGGGGAGGTGGGTTTGTCACGTACACTTAGAGTATATGAGGCTTTCAGAAAAACTGGTCAGGGTCCTTGGCTAAGAGGAGATTCTGCCTTGGGCCCACCAGGGTAATAAGCCGCACTCCATTATCTGCATTGTCCTTCTGAGTGAGTTTGTTTCCCAGAACGCGTGGCTACATTTGGTGCATGGCCTGGGAAACTCCTCACTTTGAGGAGACAAGTCCCATTTGGGACCACTCCGAGGCCTTGCGGCTCGAATCTTCTAGGCGGGGGAAGGCGCCTCGCACTTCTGGAAGGATTCTGCTTCTCAATGCCCAGAACTTGCATGTTAGCAGGTAGTGGATGGCAGCAGGGGAACTGAGCACTCAGGTGAGGAGGAACCCACCCTGTAGGGTGGAACAGGGGGCCTGATCACCCCCTTGGGAGGGATTATAAGGGCACAGGCCCACAGGAGCCTGGAATAGGCAGGTGGAAACGATTGCTTGGTATGCAGGTTGACAAGCGTCTTAGGGCTTAGAAAGGAAATTTGTGAAGGTCATTTAGGAGGTGGTGTCCACACCGTCAGAGAAGACAATGGCACTCCACTCCAGTACTCTTGCCTGGAAAATGCCATGGATGGAGGAGGCTGGTGGGCTGCAGTCCATGGGGTTTCGAAGAGTCAGACACGACTGAGCGACTTCACTTTCACTTTTCACTTTTGTGCATTGAAGAAGGAAACAGCAACCCACCCCAATGTTCTTGCCTGAAGAATCCCAGGGACGGCGGAGCCTGGTGGGGTGCCATCTATGGGGTCGCACAGAGTTGGACATGACTGAATTGACTTAGTAATAGCAGTCCACACTGTCTTGGGGAAAATTCAGTTAAGTTAAGTTAAGTTCAGTCGCTCAGTCGTGTCCAACTCGTTATGACCCCATGAATCGCAGCAACGCCAGGACTCCCTGTCAATCACCAACACCCGGAGTTCACTCAGACTCACGTCCATTGAGTCAGTGACGCCATCCAGCCATCTCATTCTCTGTCATCCCCTTCTCCTGCCCCCAATCCCTCCCAGGATCAAAGTCTTTTCCAATGAGTCAACTCTTTGCATGAGGTGGCCAAAGTACTGGAGTTTCAGCTTTAGCATCATTCCTTCCAAAGATATCCCAGGGCTGATCTCCTTCAGAATGGACTGGTTGGATCTCTTTGCAGTCCAAGGGACTCTCAAGAGTCTTCTCCAACACCACAGTTCAAAAGCATCAATTCTTTGGTGCTCAGCCTTCTTCACAGTCCAACTCTCACATCCATACATGACTACTGGAAAAACCATAGCCTTGACTAGTCGGACCTTAGACGGCAAAGTAATGTCTCTGCTTTTGAATATACTATCTAGGTTGGTCATAACTTTTCTTCCAAGGAGTAAGCGTCTTTTAATTTCATGGCTGCAGTCACCATCTGCAGGGATTTTGGAGCCCCCAAAAATAAAGTCGGACACTGTTTCCACTGTTTCCCCATTTATTTTCCATGAAGTGATGGGACCTGATGCCATGATCTTAGTTTTCTGAATGTTGAGCTTTAGGCCAACGTTTTCACTCTCCTCTTTCACTTTCATCCAGAGGCTTTTTAGTTCCTCTTCACTTTCTGCCATAAAGATGGTGTCATCTGCATATCTGAGGTTATTGATATTTCTCCTGGCAATCTTGATTGCAGCTTGTGCTTCTTCCAACCCACCGTTTCTTATGATGTACTCTCCATAGAAGTTAAATAAGCAGGGTGACAATATACAGCCTTGACGTCCTCCTTTTCCTATTTGGAACCAGTCTGTTGTTCCATGTCCAGTTCTAACTGTTGCTTCCTGACCTGCATACAAATTTCTCAAGAGGTAGGTCAGGTGGTCTGGCATTCCCATCTTTTTTAATTTTCCACAGTTTGTTGTGATCCACATAGTCAAAGGCTTTGGCATAGCCAATAAAGCGGAAATAGATGCTTTTTCTGGAACTCTCTTGCTTTTTCGATGATCCAGAGGATGTTGGCAATTTGATCTCTGGTTTCTCTGCCTTTTCTAAAACCAGCTTGAATATCAGGAAGTTCACGGTTCATGTATTGCTAAAGCCTGGCTTGGAGAATTTTGAGCATTACTTTACTAGCATGTGAGATGAGTGCAATTGTGCAGTAGTTTGAGCATTCTTTGGCATTGCCTTTCTTTGGGATTGGAATGAAAACTGACCTTTTCCAGTCTTGTGGCCACTGCTGAGTTTTCCACATTTGCTGGCATATTGAGTGTAGCACTATCCCAGCATCACCTTGTAGGACTTGAAATAGCTCAACTGGAATTCCATAACCTCCACTAGCTTCGTTTGTAGTGATGCTTTCCAAGACCCACTTGACTTCACATTTCAGGATGTCTGGCTCTAGGTGAGTGATCACACCATCATGATTATCTGGGTCATGAAGATCTTTTCTGTACAGTTCTTCTGTGTACTCTTGCCACCTCTTCTTAATATCTTCTGCTTCTGTTAGGTCCAGACCATTTCTGCCCTTTATCGAGCCCATCTTTGCATGAAATGTTCCCTTGGTATCTCTAATTTTCTGGAAGAGATCTCTAGTCTTTCCCATTCTGTTCTTTTCCTCAATTTCTTTGCATTGATCACTGAAGAAGGCTTTCTATTCTCTTCTTGCTATTCTCTGGAACTCTGCATTCAGATGTGTATATCTTTCCTTTTCTCCTTTGCTTTTCATCTCTCTTCTTTTCACAGCTATTTGTAAGGCCTCCCCGGACAGCCATTTTGCTTTTTTGCATTTCTTTTCCATAATACCAAGCAATTGCCAGGGGATTTTTAGGAGAAGAAACTTGGCTTTTGTGTGCTCATATTCTGCCATCCCCAAGGAGGTGTCCCATCTGCTATGAAATTCTTGAACCCCTCGGGATTATCAAGCTAGAAGGAGGGGGATACATAAGTGAGTACAAATTGGCTTTTCCGGAGACGGCCTGGGATGTGGGATATTTAACCCGTCTGTATTTTCATCCACACCTGATCAAGCCCACCAAGGCAGGATGGACTTTAAAAGTTAAGGGAGAAACAGTCTTGGGTCATGTGGTGTTCTGGTTTGGCTGTGCTGACTGCCAGGGGAAGACACGCTGATCCCCCTTCTCCTTCTGGGATCTGGCAGGTAAGGCTCTACTCATGCCAATTAAGAAGGAGGCAGAATGGCAATTTAAGTGTCACTGAGTGGAAATATCAGATGTACACAGGGTACTGAGAAGTTCACAGGCAGAATGAAAAGGAAAAGTAGAAGGTCCAAGATGTTAAGCAAGATGGGGGGAAGCGAATCTAAGGGAATGTGACTGCACCAAGCATGGCCGAGAGGAGCTACCCCACGCCAGAGGCCAGAGGCGGTGGCCGAGAGGAGCAAGGAGGGACTAGAGGAGGTACTCCATGTTCAAGGTCAGGAGGGGTGGGGGTGAGGAGATACCCCTCGTCCAAGGTAAGGAGCAGCAGCTGCACTTTGCTGGAGTAGCTGTGAAGAGATACCCCACATCCAAGGTAAGAGAAACCCAAGTAAGACTGTAGGTGTTGCAAGAGGGCATCAGAGGGCATACACACTGAAACCATAATCACAAAAAACTATAGTCAATATAATCACACTAAGACCACAGGCTTGACAAACTCAATGAAACTAAGCCATGCCATGTGGGGCCACCAAAGATGGGCAGGTCATGGTGGACAGGTCTGAAAGAATTTGGTCCACTGGAGAAGATAATGGCAAACCACTTCAGTATTCTTTCCTTGAGAACCCCATGAACAGTATGAAAAGCAAATTATAGGGTACTGAAAGAAGAACTCCCCAGGTCGGTAGGTGCCCAATATGCTACTGGAGATCAGTGGAGAAATAACTGCAGAAAGAATGAAGGGAGGGAGCCAATGCAAGAACAATACCCAGCTGTGGATGTGACTGGTGATAGAAACAAGGTCCGATGCTGTAAAGAGCAATATTGCATAGGAACCTGGAATGTTAGGTTCATGAATCAAGGCAAATTGGAAGTGGTCAAACAGGAGATGGCAAGAGTGAACGTTGACATTCTAAGATTCAGCGAACTAAAATAGACTGGAATGGGTGAATTTAACTCAGATGACTACTATATCGACTAGTGAGGGCAGGAATCCCTTAGAAGAAATGGAGTAGCCATCAGGGTCAACAAAACAGTCCAAAATGCAGTACTTGGATGAAATCTCAAAAACGACAGAATGATCGCTGTTCGTTTCCAAGGCAAACCATTCAGTATCACAGTTATCCAAGTTTATGCCCCAACCAGTAACGCTGAAGAAGCTGAACGGTTCTATGAAGACCTACAAGACCTTTGAGAACTTACACCCAAAAAAGATGTCCTTTTCATTATAGGGGACTGGAATGCAAAACTAGGAAGTCAAGAAACACCTGGAGTAAGAGGCAAATTTGGCCTTGGAGTAGGCAATGAAGCAGGGCAAAGGCAAATAGAGTTTTGCCAAGAGAACGCACTGGTCATAGCAAACACCCTCTTCCAACAACACAAGAGAAGACTCTACACATGGACATCACCAGATGGTCAACATTGAAATCAGACCGATTATATTCTTTGCAGCAAAAGATGGAGAAGCTCTATACAGTCAGCAAAAACAAGACTGGGACCTGACTGTGGCTCAGATCATGAGTTTCTTATTGCCAAATTCAGACTTAAATTAAAGAAAGTAGGGGAAACCACTAGACCATTGAGGAATGACCTAAACCAAATCCCTTATGATTATACAGTGGAAGTGAGAAACAGACTTAAGGGACTAGGTCTGATAGAGTGTCTGATGAACTATGGATGAGGTTCGTGACATTATACAGGAGTCAGGGATCAAGACCATCCCCATGGAAAAGAAATGCAAAAAAGCAAAACGGCTGTCTGAGGAGGCCTTAAAAATAGCTGTGAAAAGAGGACAAGCAAAAAGCAAAGGAAGAAAGGAAAGATATAAGCATCTGAATGCAGAGTTCCAAAGACTAGCAAGGAGAGATAAGAAAGCCTTCCTTAATGATCAATGCAAAGAAATAGAGGAAAACAGCAGAATGGGGAAGACTAGAGATCTATTCAAGAACATTAGAGATACCAAGAGAATATTTTATGCAAAGATGGGCTTGATAAAGGACAGAAATGGTATGGACCTAACAGAAGCAGAAGATATTAAGAAGAGGTGGCAAGAATACACAGAAGAACTGTACAAAAGAGAACTTCATGACCAAGATAATCACGATGGTATGATCACTCACCTAGTGCCAGACATCCTGAAATGTGAAGTCAAATGGGCCTTAGAAAGCATCAGTACCAACAAAGCTAGTGGAGGTGATGGAATTCCAGTTGAGCTATTTCAAATCCTGAAAGATGATGCTGTGAAAGTGCTGCACTCAATATGCCAGCAAATGTGGAAAACTCAGCAGTGGCCACAGGACTGGAAAAGGTCCGTTGTCATTCCAATCCCAAAGAAAGGCAATGCCAAAGAATGCTCAAACTACTGCACAATTGCACTCATCTCACATGCTACCAAATTAATGCTCAAAATTCTTCAAGCCAGGTTTCAGCAATACATGAACCATAAACTTTCAGATGTTCAAGCTCAGTTTAAAAAAGGCAGAGGAATCAGAAATCAAATTGCCAACATCCGCTGGATCATCAAAAAAGCAAGAGAGTTCCAGAAAAATATCTATTTCTGCTTTATTGCCTATGCCAAAGCCTTTGACTGTGTGGATCACATAAATCGTGAATAATTCTTCAAGAGATGGGAATACCAGACCACCTGACTTGCCTCTTGAGAAATCTGTATGCAGGTCAGGAAGCAACAGTTAGAATTGGACATGGAACAACAGACTGGTTTCAAATAAGAAATACGTCAAGGCTGTATATTGTCACCCTGCTTATTTAACTTATATGCAGAGTACACCATGAGAAACGTTGGACTGGAAGAAGCACAAGCTGGAGTCAAGATTACCAGGGGAAATACCAATAACCTCAGATATGCAGATGACACCACCCTTATGGCAGAAAATGAAGAGGAACTAAAAAGCCTCTTGATGGAAGTGAAAGAGGAGAGTGATAAAGTTGGCTTAAAGCTCAACATTCAGAAAACGAAGATCATGGCCTCCAGTCCCATCACTTCATGGAAAATAGATGGGGAAACAGGGGAAACAGTGTCAAACTTAATTTTTTTGTGCTCCAAAATCACTGCAGATGGTGACTGCAGCCATGAAATTAAAAGACGCTTACTCCTTGGAAGAAAAGTTATGACCAACCTAGATAGTATATTCAAAAGCAGAGACATTACTTTGCCGACTAAGGTCCGTCTAGTCAAGGCTATGGTTTTTCCAGTAGTCATGTATGGATGTGAGAGTTGGACTGTGAAGAAAGCTGAGTGCTGAAGAATTGATGCTTTTGAACTGTGGTGTTGGAGAAGACTCTTGAGTGTCCCTTGGACTGCAAAGAGATCCAACCAGTCCATTCTGAAGGAGATCAGCCCTGGGATATCTTTGGAAGGAATGATGCTAAAGCTGAAACTCCAGTACTTTGGCCACCTCATGCAAAGTGTTGACTCATTGGAAAAGACTCTGATACTGGGAGAGATTGGGGCAGGTGAAGAAGGGGATGATAGAGGATGAGATGGCTGGATGGTATCACTGACTCGATGGACGTGAGTCTGAATGAACTCCTGGAGTTGGTGATGGACAGGGAGGCCTGGCGTGTTGTGATTCATGGGGTTGCAAAGAGTTGGACACGACTGAGTGAGTGAACTGAAATGAACTGACATGTTAAAAATTTAAAGAAGGGTTTTGGAGGAGACTGTAGGGTGAAGATGAAGCCTAACTGCGTCCACATACTTTGTGATGTCAATTGGCCCCCTATGGGAGTAGGATGGCTACCAGAGAACACCATGATCTTAAAAATAGTGGAAGCAGTCTATACAGTAGTCACAGAGAGCCAGGACACCTGGATCAATATATTGATTCATGGCTAGGGTTAGCTCAAGAACCTCCTACTTGAACAAGGGAAAGGGGAAAATATTAATGGCACAAAAATTGACTGATGATCAAAAAGGCAATTCTACAGGATTTGAAGGGGGATGACCTGACCCCTCCCCCATACTGGATAATGACACTCTTGCCTCCCAGTGCTCCACCAGGACTGGAGGCCGCCTTGCTGTCGAGTCCAGGCCAGATGAAGTTCCTGCAGCAGCCACTGCTCTTCCACCAGCTCTCCCAGAATTCGTAGAGCTGCCATTTCGACAGGCTCCAATCCCAGCAATGGAGACCTCTGATCAATACCCACAGAATTCCACCTCAGCTGGACCTCCTAGATTGTATCCACCTCTCCCAGTGAGTTCTGATGGGAAGGGGCTAGAAAACACAGCAATTCGAGGCTGCATTCTGCCAAGGAACAGGGGGAAAGAACACCACTACAGATGCCCCTCAGAGAGCTACAACAGCCTCCAGTTCAGGACGCATGGGGCACTACCATCAGCCCCCTGTAGCCTAGTATTACCAGACATTTTCCTCTATGGATGTATTAAACTGGCAGAGATATGCTTCACCTTACTCGGGGGAGCCACAAGCCATGATTAGGCCAATGGAGTCTATTTTTCGAACCCACTGCCCTGCATAGGATGACATAATCCAACTACTAGTCTCCCTTTTCAGCACTGAGGAAAGACACAGGATCCTAACTGAGGCCAAAAAAATGGTTAAGAGAAATGGTACCTGAGGGTACTGCAAACCTGCAATGGTGGGCAGAACTAGCCACCCACAATGAGAGGCCCAATTGGAACTGTAACACAGAAAAAGGGAGGGGCTTGGGGGTGACAAGTGAAGCCCCTGTTAAAGCTCTCATATTGGCGGAGCTACCTGAGCTAACGCTAGACTCTCCAAAATACACTGAAGCCCAAAACCAACTAGCCAAAGCAGAAGGGGCCATCAAGGCTAAAAAGAGATGGTGGGAATTGCCAAGTGGCAAATTATTGGTACTGGAGGAGCTGGCAACCACTCTGGTAAGCCAAACACACCAAATGACCCACCTAGGCCATGATAAACTGGAAGAGCTAATTCGAAAATATCTCTTGGTTCCCTGCTTCTCTTTCTTTCCTATGCAGGGCAAAATCTCAGAACTACACTGCCTGCTCACTGCCTGCTCTCGGCACAGACAAACATCCAGGGATTCAGGTAAAAGGCACACTGCCCTTTGAACACCTGGAAGTCGACTTCCCTTAAATGAAACCTCTCCGACACTACTATTACCTGCTGGTCTTAATATGTACATTTTCAGGATGGGTAGAAGCTTTTCCTACCCGGACTGAAAGAGCATCAAAAGTCGCCTGGTGCCTGCTTAGGGAGATAGTTCCCAGATTTGGATCTCCTACCAGCATTGGATTGGACAATGGCCCAGCTTTCATAGCTGACTTAGTATGACAAGTAAGCAAAACTTTAAACATCAGGTGGAAATTACATACAACATATAGGCCCCAGAATTCTGAGATGGTGGAATGAACCAGCCGGACACTTAAAGAGACATTCTCCAAGTGGATCTTAGAGACTGACTCTTCCTGGGTAGACTTGTTTCCGATGGCTCTGCTCAGACTTAGGATGACCCCACAGGCCCATGGCTCTTCTCTGTACAAGATTGTGTATGGGAGGCCCCCTCCCATTATAAAACAGGTGTCAACAAATTTGCCTCAGGTAAGGGGAGATGAGATTTCACAGCAGATGGATTTATTACCTTACCCAGATGGAACTGGGTAAGGTAATAAATCAGGTAACTAAGTTTGTACAAGAAAGGATGCCATTCCCCCTTGGGGAACAGATTCATGCATTTCTGCCCAGGGATCAGTTGTGGTCAAGGACTAGAAACACCACTTCTTGGCCCCATGTTGGAAGGGTCCATATACTGTTGTTCTAACCAGCCTTACTGCAGTTAAAGTTGCAGGTGTCACTCCCTGGATCCACCACGTGAGGGTGAAGAGAGCATACCAGCAGACCCGGAGGACACTGAGTGGACTATAGAAAAGGACCCCACTGAACCCCATGAAACCAAGATCATCTTAAAGAAGAAAAAGAGATGAAGCTCTACAATCAACTGCTGATACAAGGACTTGCTGGTATCATCTTGAGACTAACCATAGTTTCAGTACAAAGAGAGACCTGTGCTATAATTAAAGTTGAATGTTGTGTATATATTCCTGATTTATCTGGCTATATATCAGTCATGCTAGATGACATTAAAGGTCAGGTAAAAGTTATGTCTGATAATCTTCCTTTATGGACTTTGGTCCTATCTTGGGTGAAGGGTGATTGGTGGAAAATTATATTTACCATTGTCATAGTTGCCTTGATAGTTCTGCTTTGTGGACCCTTTATTTTACAATGTATTATGAAGTTTGTAACCCAAAGGTTGATGTCGTTCTCCCAAATTAGACGTCAGAGAGTCAGGGTGCAATATATCCCTATGAATGATGCACATACTATGAGTTAAGAGCATCAAGAGGAGGGAATGAAGGAGGAAACAGACAGAACAGGCTCGATCTTGAAAGCAGGACTCTATCTTGGGCTGGATTGTGGACTTTGAGCTACATGCCCAATATCTATGGAAATGATATACCAACTCGAAAAGCAGGCCCCCTGGATGGAAGAGCCCCAGGGCTCATACCTAGACTCTCTGTTGCCTAAAATAATACCCTAATTATCTGTGTAACCGAATAGAATCATAAATTCTATTATGCTTATTGGGGTATGACCACAGGCCTATTGATACTTGTCCCCTGTTTCCTACCTAGGCTTAAGGCATATGAATCACGGGTTAACTTTGATTATATCTTTCTTTTCCTTTGTTCAGACTAGTTTCAGGGAATTTGGGGAGGTGGATTTGTCATGTACACTTAGGGAATATAAGGTTTTCAGAAAAACTGGTCAGGGTCCTTGGCTAAGAGGAGACTCTGCCTTGAGCCCACCAGTGTAATAAACTGTATTCCACTATCTGCATTGTCCTTCTGAGTGAGTTTGTTTCCCAGAATGTGTGGCTACAACAAAATAACATCTTCAACTTTCTCGGCATTGTAATATTGCACAGGGAAGCCTAATACTACATTTTAAAATTTTAATTCAATATTTGACATAGTAGTGTAGCTAAACATGCATAACTATTGTATAATTACCTAAAACTACCAATGAATTATGGCAGTAGGACTAATCTGAATATTGTTTCAACGAGGAAAGTAAATGTTTAGTATTTGACTGTTTTAAATTCTATTATAGTCCATAATCATCTTTTTAAGGAGATTCTGTCAAGCAAGAACATTGAGAAATTGCACTACTCATCCAAAAAGAATTAAGATAATTTTCTTCACATATGACTTTTTAAAATGGGAAAATTTAATGTAAACTTTTTTGAATTGTAAATTCGATTAAAATTTTTTGTGTGTGTACTCATAAAAAATTATATGTGGATGACAAATTTCTAGTTTTTGGTAAGTATCTTTATAAGATTTATGATAGCAGTTACTCATAGGTGAACATCTAAATATATAAGTGATATGGAAAATACTTCTTTTATCATGAAAATCCTTTCCCATATCCACAGTCCTATTTTTTTAAAAAGACAAGTAAACAGATTTCATCAGATATAAAAACTGTTGCTACTGATAAATTTCAGGCGGAGGGAGAACCTAACCCTCTGTGTTAATTGGATACTGTTAGTTGCTTTACTGCTATCTTCATGTCCCTCTCTCTGAGCATATGATGCATGCAGTAACTTGTCAGTTAAGTTTTTTCCTCTGTAGCGAACTGGCTTTGGCCATACACACAATAAAAGGACTCTATTAACTTAATTCTATCTGCAATTTGTGTGCATGACCCAAATCACCTCAAAGTAAACTATGATTAGTTGTCTGAACCCATAAAGAGCTAGGACTAGAATCCGACTTAAGACTCACAGGGGGATGACAGAACTGTGAAGGAATTGTGTGCAGCACCTGCCCACTCTGTGCCCTGGTTAATCAACTGCATCTCCATGGGGCATTGGAAAGAGGGCTGGAAGATCACCAAGAGCTGTTTACACAACTGGAACCATTCCATCTCAACTCAAGTGAAGCAAACAACAATGAAAGGGTCCTCTATTCCAATCATCCTGCAAAAACAATATGAAGTGGACATCTTAGGAAGTAAATCACCAGGAACGTTAAGATATCAGGGGCAGAAGAAATTTATTTTTTAGGTTGTTTGATTAAACAGATTTTACTAAATTTATCTCTAGCGTTTGCTATGGGATCCAGTTGCTTTACCTATGTTAGAGCAATG